>NC_052310.1:73285888-73420888 GCF_016432855.1 Salvelinus namaycush
GCCTCACACAGACCCCAGCCTCACACAGACCCCAGCCTCACAGAGACCCCATGCTCACAGAGACCCCAGCCTCACACAGACCCCAGCCTCACACAGACCCCATTCTCACAGAGACCCCAGCCTCACACAGACCCCAGCCTCGCACAGACCCCAGCCTCACAGAGACCCCAGCCTCACACAGACCCCAGCCTCACACAGACCCCAGCCTCACAGAGGCCCCAGCCTCACACAGACCCCAGCTTCACACAGACCCCAGCCTCACAGAGACCCCAGCCTCACATAGACCCCAGCCTCACATAGACCCCAGCGTCACACAGACCCACGCCTCACACAGACCCCAGTCTCACAGAGACCCCAGCCTCAGAGACCCCAGCCTCACACAGACCCCAGCCTCACAGAGGCCCCAGCCTCACACAGACCCCAGCCTCACACAGACCCCAGCCTCACACAGACCCCAGCCTCACACAGACCCCAGCCTCACAGAGACCCAGCCTCACAGAGGCCCCAGCCTCACACAGACCCCAGCCTCACACAGACCCCAGCCTCAGAGGCCCCAGCCTCACACAGACCCCAGCCTCACACAGACCCCAGCCTCACAGAGACCCCAGCCTCACAGAGACCCCAGCCTCACACAGACCCCAGCCTCACAGAGACCCCATGCTCACAGAGACCCCAGCCTCACACAGACCCCAGCCTCACACAGACCCCAGTCTCACAGAGACCCCAGCCTCACACAGACCCCAGCCTCGCTCAGACCCCAGCCTCACAGAGACCCCAGCCTCACAGAGACCCCAGCCTCACACAGACCCCAGCCTCACAGAGGCCCCAGCCTCACACAGACCCCAGCCTCACAGAGGCCCCAGCCTCACACAGACCCCAGCCTCACACAGACCCCAGCCTCACAGAGACCCCAGCCTCACACAGACCCAAGCCTCACAGAGGCCCCAGCCTCACACAGACCCCAGCCTCACACAGGCCCCAGCCTCACAGAGGCCCCAGTCTCACACAGACCCCAGCCTCACAGAGGCCCCAGCTTCACACAGACCCCAGCCTCACACAGAACCCAGCCTCACAGAGGCCCCAGCCTCACACAGACCCCAGCCTCACACAGACCCCAGCCTCACAGAGGCCCCAGCCTCACAGAGGCCCCAGCCTCACACAGACCCCAGCCTCACACAGACCCCAGCCTCACAGAGGCCCCAGCCTCACACAGACCCCAGCCTCACAGAGGCCCCAGCCTCACAGAGGCCCCAGCCTCACACAGACCCCAGCCTCGCACAGACCCCAGCCTCGCACAGACCCCAGTCTCGCACAGACCCCAGCCTCGCACAGACCCCAGCCTCACACAGACCCCAGCCTCACACAGACCCCAGCCTCACAGAGGCCCCAGCTTCGCACAGACCCCAGCCTCGCACAGACCCCAGCCTCACACAGACCCCAGCCTCACAGAGGCCCCAGCTTCGCACAGACCCCAGCCTCACACAGACCCCAGCCTCACAGAGACCCCAGCCTTGCACAGACCCCAGACTCGCACAGACCCCAGACTCGCACAGACCCCAGCCTCACAGAGGCCCCAGTCTCACACAGACCCCAGCCTCACACAGACCCCAGCCTCACAGAGGCCCCAGCCTCACACAGACCCCAGCCTCACACAGACCCCAGCCTCACAGAGGCCCCAGCCTCACACAGACCTCAGCCTCACACAGACCCCAGCCTCAAAGAGACCCCAGCCTCACAGAGACCCCAGCCTCACACAGACCCCAGCCTCGCACAGACCCCAGCCTCACACAGACCCCAGCCTCACACAGACCCCAGCCTCACACAGACCCCAGCCTCACACAGACCCCAGCCTCACACAGACCCCAGCCTCGCACAGACCCCAGCCTCGCACAGACCCCAGCCTCACAGAGACCCCAGCCTCACACAGACCCCAGCCTCACAGAGACCCCAGCCTCACAGAGACCCCAGCCTCACAGAGACCCCAACCTCACACAGACCCCAGCCTCACAGAGACCCCAGCCTCACACAGACCCCAGCCTCACAGATACCCCAGCCTCACAGAGACCCCAGCCTCACACAGACCCCAGCCTCACAGAGGCCCCAGCCTCACACAGACCCCAGCCTCACAGAGGCCCCAGCCTCACACAGACCCCAGCCTCACACAGACCCCAGCCTCACACAGACCCCAGCCTCACACAGACCCCAGCCTCACACAGACCCCAGCCTCACAGAGGCCCCAGCCTCACACAGACCCCAGCCTCACAGAGGCCCCAGCCTCACACAGACCCCAGCCTCACACAGACCCCAGCCTCACAGAGACCCCAGCCTCACACAGACCCCAGCCTCACAGAGACCCCAGCCTCACACAGACCCCAGCCTCACACAGACCCCAGCCTCACAGAGGCCCCAGCCTCACAGAGGCCCCAGCCTCACACAGACCCCAGCCTCACAGAGACCCCAGCCTCACACAGACCCCAGCCTCACACAGACCCCAGCCTCACAGAGGCCCCAGCCTCACACAGACCCCAGCCTCACAGAGGCCCCAGCCTCACACAGACCCCAGCCTCACACAGACCCCAGCCTCACACAGACCCCAGCCTCACACAGACCCCAGCCTCACAGAGGCCCCAGCCTCACACAGACCCCAGCCTCACACAGACCCCAGCCTCACAGAGGCCCCAGCCTCACACAGACCTCAGCCTCACACACACCCCAGCCTCACAGAGACCCCAGCCTCACAGAGACCCCAGCCTCACACAGACCCCAGCCTCGCACAGACCCCAGCCTCACACAGACCCCAGCCTCACACAGACCCCAGCCTCACACAGGCCCCAGCCTCACACAGACCCCATACTCACACAGACCCCAGCCTCGCACAGACCCCAGCCTCACAGAGACCCCAGCCTCACACAGACCCCAGCCTCACAGAGACCCCAGCCTCACACAGACCCCAGCCTCGCACAGACCCCAGCCTCACAGAGACCCCAGCCTCACAGAGACCCCAGCCTCACACAGACCCCAGCCTCACAGAGACCCCAGCCTCACACAGACCCCAGCCTCACACAGACCCCAGCCTCACAGAGACCCCAGCCTCACAGAGACCCCAGCCTCACACAGACCCCAGCCTCACACAGACCCCAGCCTCACAGAGACCCCAGCCTCACAGAGACCCCAGCCTCACACAGACCCCAGCCTCACACAGACCCCAGCCTCACACAGACCCCAGCCTCACAGAGACCCCAGCCTCACACAGACCCCAGCCTCGCACAGACCCCAGCCTCACAGAGACCCCAGCCTCACAGAGACCCCAGCCTCACACAGACCCCAGCCTCACAGAGACCCCAGCCTCACACAGACCCCAGCCTCACACAGACCCCAGCCTCACAGAGACCCCAGCCTCACAGAGACCCCAGCCTCACACAGACCCCAGCCTCGCACAGACCCCAGCCTCACAGAGACCCCAGCCTCACAGAGACCCCAGCCTCACACAGACCCCAGCCTCACACAGACCCCAGCCTCACACAGACCCCAGCCTCACAGAGGCATACCGGCAAAGACCTCCGTCTCCTCAAATGAACATGAGCAGGTGTTATTCTCTGATGTGTTAATAAAGAAAAGCTTCTGTCATTATGCTTAAAGTGGATGTTACAAATAGAACATGTTGTTTATTTTCTCAGAGCTGTCACAGAGGCGTGCATGTCAGCACGAGATGTCACCATGAGATGGTGGGCTAATTACCAGGAGTTAAAAAACACAAAGTGCACGTTTGAGGATTTTCACGTCTCGTCCATTATAGAGGATTTCAGGGTGTCCATTCGCATGAATGAGGCTGGAACAAAAATGGCCTGATGCTCAAAATAAATGGAACTAAATATTGAATTTAATGATTTTGTTGATATTATATATGAAAGTATGAAAGTATATGAAAGGTAAGGCAATTTTGACATCATTGGTTGACTTTGTCTCAATGCCATTTTCAATTCTCTGGCCTACATTGAAAATCAATTGGAAAATGGAAAATATCCCCAAAATAGATTAACAGAGAGAAGCACATGTGCATACAAATGTTTACGTCTTTTTGAAAGCTCTAGTCAAGTGTTGTGACATCTATCTTCGCTAACAGCAGAAGTGTAGTACCTTCCCTCTCAAGTCAAACTCCAAACGTCTTCTATTAACAGTTATCATAGCATCTATAGTAGTATACACCTTATACAATATGCTGCTTATGCTCTCCAGTATCCTGTGGTATCCTGTGTTGAACCCGGTGCTGTGCGTGTGATGTAGCGCTGTGTGCTGAGATGTTGACACACTTGTAATCCTGCTGTTGGTTATTAGATGGAGCCGGCTGTTTCACCAGATGTTTTGTTTGGTAATGCGGGATGACCAGCTGCTCAGCAGATGTTGTTATGATGCTGCCGCCCGGGAGGGTGAAAGTTGTCCGCTCTGGCCCCCTGATGAAGATCTGACCCCCCATGTTGTGCCCCTCTCTACAGAGCTAGCCTAACTCCCGGGGCAGGAGGATAGGGGTGTCCCGGGTCCCCCAGTCCCAGCCGAACAACTGCCTAACCCAAATGAAGCAGATGATGGTTGTGGAGGGATTTCAGCACTGAGATTGTAAACATGTTTTTGTCATTTTGATTGGCAAAACATGGCAAAGCAATATGATGAGAGTCTAAACGAGATTGGTCTGGATGGGTATTGAAACAGAAATCACTTCAGGATGATACTGGTGATAGGGGTAAACTGTGTTACGGCACTTTAATGCAAAAACAATCATGTCTGCACTAAAAATGACCTCAAAGAGCTAACCATTTTTTAAACCTGTTCCATAAAACCATGAAAAAAAAATGTAAAAAGCGATTTGATCTGCTTTATGAGTGCCAAGCTTATTGTTTTTGGATCTATGGACAGGCAGGTTTCATGCACTAACGAAGAAACGTTCAACCTACACAAAGGTGGTAGTGCACAATTATTTGATTGACCTGTCACCAACCCAGGGGTTAATGAGTCATTACCATCCAAAGAGATCCTATTCAATTATTAGAGGGGCTACGTCATGAACCCTCATAAATCCAGAATCCAAACCAGTCTAATTGGAATGAATGGCAGTAGAGGCATAATCCTGATTTAATTTATGCAGGAAAGTACAAGTATCAACAGTACTCATCATTGTATTCTTCTCCCCCTCTTTCTCTTTCTCCTTTTCTCTTTCTACAGGAGAATATATCAAGACCTGGAGACCACTCTACTTCCTGCTGAAAACGGACGGCTCGTTCATAGGTTACAAAGAGAATCCACAGGACGCAGACCTACCCTCTCCCCTTAATAAATTATCTTGTTACATGTGAGTAATCCGCTGTGCTGGCTTCTAACACATCATTTAATCTAAATGAAATCATATTTGTATTTATTTACAAGGCAAGTCAGTTAAGAACAAATTCTTATTTTCAATGACGGCCTTGGAACGGTGGGTTAACTACCTTGTTCAGGGGCAGAACGACAGATTTTTACCTTGTCAGCTCAGGGATTCAATCTTGCAACCTTTCGGTTACTAGTCCAACACTCTAACCACTAGGCTACCTGCCGCCACTAGGCTATATGCCGCAGTGGCCTGGATAATTTCCCAGATAAAAAAAAAAATGTAACCTTTGTGTAACTAGGAAGTCCCATAGAGGTCAGAAGACCTCTTTCCCAAGGGAGACCGAGACTTAAAGGGGCAATCTGGGATTGGTACATACCTTTTTTTACTTTTAAATTAACGACATACCCATTGATTCTTGAAGAAGATAAATTATAAATGCTAACAGAACCCAAAAAATAAGGTTGTTTTACTCAATTGTTTGTTCACAATGTAATTGTAAACAACCACTGTATAGCCTCAAAACATGGTTGAATGTCTAATTTTGATCTTATGGAAGACAGATCCTTGCATTCATATCTCAGTGTACCCTTACAGAAAAACCACATGATTTCCCATGTGAAAAATCACATCATTTCATGTGAAAATGTGTTTTTGGAACACTTCTCATGTTTCACTTGTATATTCATGGTATCACATGTTGCTTAACATGTTGTCACCTGTTATCATATTAACTTCACATAAGATCACGTGATCTTCATGTGGGTTTTATGTAAGATATACATTTGAGAGTGGTTACATTTCTCCAGCCCCATCCCAACTAGCTGGTAGCCACTAAGCTGGTGGAAACATCTGACTCCTTGGTACAGTTCCTACAATGAATGCCACAGTATTTACATGGACATGAAATAAATACAACGATATCCTTTTGTCCCAACACGTAACTCAACTGGCAATGGCCTGAGATTTGCATTATGGTCGCCAGCGGGGTAGTTTTTCCATGGGAAAGAAAGGACAGCTTAAGAGGGTGTGTCCATCCATCCATCAGCCTTGCTGTGTTACCAGTCGGACACATGGAGGGAGCTTTTTCTCTCTCTCCATCCGTCAGGAATCTAGCGTGGCCAACGGCCAGGTTTTAATCTAAAGGCTGGGGCAGAGAGGGTGGCCATACATCCGGCCCCGGCTGGCTTGGCAGCGCTACAGTATTCCCACATCTGTTGTCCAAAACTGTGAGGCCAGGTGGTGCTGTGAGGCTGGCTGCTGTAGTCAAAAGGCCAGTGAAATGGAATGGTGCAGCCCTGCCTGTCTGCCTGCACGTCTGTCCCCGGCGTGGGGAAAGATATTTACTGTCACTGACAGACAGACAGAGCCCCAGACACTGCCTGCCTTTCTGCCTGTCTGTCTGACCAATGGACTACCTTCTAATGTCAAATACTCACATCTCAGATAACTCACCTACAGATATAGGATCTAAATTTGCTGATTATTGTCACAGCAAAATAATCCTGCAGCAACAGGATTTGAACGTTTAGTCCATAAGGATGCTTGATCAGTGGTTAAACTATTAGCTGGCCAAAATCACGCTGCATGAAAAGTGCAATATTGTTAATATCACTGTGTAATAGTATGGGTTTTCAGTAAATTTACAGTGCATTCGAAAAGTATTCAGACTCCTTGATTTTTTCAAAAAAAATTCCACCACAGCCTTATTCTAAAATTGATTATATTATTTTTTTCCTCATCAATCTACACACAATACCCCATATTGACAAAGCAAAATCAGGTTTTTAGACATTTTTGCAAATGTATTACAAATACAAAACATAAATACCTTATATACATAAGTATTCAGACCCTTTGCTATGAGACTCGAAATTGAGCTCAGGTGCATCTTGTTTCCATTGATCATCCTTGAGATGTTTCTACAACTTGATTGGAGTCCACCTGCGGTAAAGTCAATTGATTGGACATGATTTGGAAAGGCACACACCTGTCTATATAAGGTCCCACAGTTGACAGTGTTTGTCAGAGCAAAAACCAAGCCATGAGGTCGATAGAATTGTCCCTAGAGATCTGAGACAAGAGTGTGTCGAGGCACAGATCTGGGGAAGGGTACCAAAACATTTCTGCAGCATTGAAGGTCCCCAAGAACACGGGCCTGTAGGACCTGCCTTGTTGATAGTGCTGTTAAGAATGCAGATCAGTACTTTATTATAGACATACACCATCCTAGCTACTGTATCAATATGTTTTGACCATGACAGTTGACAATCCAAGGTTACTCCAAGCAGTCTAGTGTCATCATTTTGCTGAATTTCCACATGATTCATTACAAGATTTAGTTGAGGTACAGGGTTTAGTGAATGATTTGTTCCAAATACAATGCTTTTATTTTTTTAAATATTTAGGACTAACTTATTCCTTGCCACCCATTCTGAAACTAACTGCAGCTCTTTGTCAAGTGTTGCTGTTATTTCAGTCGCTGTAGTAGCTGACGTGTATAGTGTTGAGTCATCCGCATACATAGACACACTGGCTTTACTCAAAGCCAGTGGCATGTCGTTAGTAAAGATTGAAAAAAATAAGTGGCCTAGACAGCTGCCCTGGGGAATTCCTGAATCTATCTGGATTTTGTTGAAGAGGCTTCCATTTGTTTGACAGGAAACTCTTTATCCACAATATAGCAGGGGGTGTAAAGCCATAACACATACTTTTTTTCTGCAACAGACTATGATCGATAATGTCAAAAGCTGCACTGAAGTCTAACAAAACACCCCCCCACAAACTTTTAATCATCAATTTCTCTCAGCCAATCGTTAGTCAGTTGTGTATGTGATGTGCTTGTGGAATGTCCTTCCTTATAGGCGTGCTGAAAGTCTGTTGTCAATTTGTTTACTGTAAAATTGCATTGTATCTGTTCAAACACGTTTTTTCCCAAAAGTTTACTAATTGGTTAGTAACAGGCTGATTGGTTTGCTATTTCGACCAGTTAAGGGGGCTTTACTCTTCTTAGGTAGGGGAATAACTTTTGCTTGCCCCCAGGCCTGAGGGCACATACTTTCTAATAGGCTTACATTGAAGAATTGGCAAAATGGAGTGGCAATAGATAAGGTCCCACAGTTGACAGTGCATGTCAGAGCAAGAACCAAGCCATGAGCATCGAAGGAGTTGTCCATAGAGCTCCGAGACAGGATTGTGTTGAGGCACAGATCTGGGGAAGGGTACCAAAACATTTCTGCAGCATTGAAGGTCCCCGAGAACACGGTGGCCTCCATCATTCTTAAATGGAAGAAATTTGGAACCACCAAGACTCTTCCTAGATCTGGCCCCCCGGCCAAACTGAGCAATCGGGAGACAAGGGCCTTGGTCAGGGAGGTGACCAATAACCCGATGGTCACTCTGACAGAGCTCCAGAGTTCCTCTGTGGAGAGGGGAGAAGCTTCCAGAAGCACAGCCATCTCTGCAGCACTCAACATAAAAGGCCTTGATGGTAGTGTGGCCAGACGGAAGCCACTCCTCAGTAAAATACATATGACAGCCACTTGGAGTTTGCCAAAAGGCACCTAAAATACTCTCAGACCATGAGTAACAAGATTATCTGGTCTGATAAAACGAAGATTGTACTCTTTGGCCAGAATGTCAAGCATCACTTCTGGAGGAAACCTGGCACCATCCCTACGGTTAAGAATGGTGATGGCAGCATCATACTGTAGGGATGTTTTTCAGCTGTCAGGATCGGGGAAAGATGAAAGGAGGCAAGTACAGAGAGATCCTTGATGAAAACCTGCTCCAGAGCTCAGGACCTTAGACTGGGGTGACGGTTCAACTTCCAACAGGACAACAACCCTAAGCACACAGCCAAGACAATGCAGGAGTGGCTTCGGGACAAGTCTCTGAATGTCCTTGAGTGGCCCAGCCAGAGCCTGGACTTGAACCCGATCGAACATCTCTGGAGAGACCTGAAAATATCTGTGCAGCGACACTCCCCATCCAACCTGACAGAGCTTGAGAGGATCTGCAGAGAAGAATGGAAGAAACTCCCCAAACACAGATGTGCCAAGCTTGTAGCGTCATACCCAAAAGGCTTGAGGCTTTAATCGCTGCCAGAGGTGCTTCAAAAAAGTACTGAGTAAAGGGACTGAATACTGATGCAATTTTTTTTATACATTTGCCAAACTTTCTAAAAACCTGTTTTTGCTTTGTCATTATGGGGTATTGTGTGTAGAGTGATACAAATAAAATAAAAAGTAATCCATTTTAGAATAAGGCTGTAATGTAACAACATGTGGAAAAAGTCAAGGGGTCTGAATACTTTCCGAATGCACTATATGTAAATCACGAATCTCAAGTGCATTTCCTGCGGCACAGGAACATTTTCAGCAACAAAATAGTGATCTGTAAATGACTGAGAAACAGGACTATGGTGAAGATTTCACTTCTCCAGAGCCCTATGTTTATACATACTATTTGCTAATTATATTTCAATATAAAATACTTGAATATGTATCAGAGTTAAAATAAGGACAGTGTGTAATATAACAAGGATGCAAACTGATTAACTAATAGTGACAGTAGTGTACGATATGTGGTGACCGTATCCCATCAGGGAGATCAGAACAGGGAAATGAATCAGAATGCAGATTACAGTAACATTCAGGACAGTTGATGCAGCAATCTCCTTTAGCTGAAGCAAAACAAACAATCCTGTCCACTCCTCTGTTGACAGTTTACTCTCCTCTATCTATAGTACACTCCCTCTATCTACAGTATACTCTCCTCTATCTACAGTATACTCTCCTCTATCTACATTATAATGCCCTCTATCTACAGTATACTCTCCTCTATCTACAGTATAATCTCCTCTATCTACAGTATAATCTCCTCTATCTACAGTATAATCTCCTCTATCTACAGTATACTATCCTCTATCTACAGTATAATCTCCTCTATCTACAGTATAATCTCCTCTATCTACAGTATACTCTCCTCTATCTACAGTATAATCTCCTCTATCTACAGTATACTCTCCTCTATCTACAGTATAATCTACTCTATCTACAGTATAATCTCCTCTATCTACAGTATACTCTCCTCTATCTACAGTATACTCTCCTCTATCTACAGTATAATCTCCTCTATCTACAGTGCACTCTTTATCTACAGTATAATCTCCTCTATCTACAGTATACTCTCCTCTATCTACAGTATACTCTCCTCTATCTACAGTATACTCTCCTCTATCTACAGTGTACTCTCCTCTATCTACAGTATAATCTCCTCTATCTACAGTATAATCTCCTCTATCTACAGTATACTCTCCTCTATCTACAGTATACCCTCCTCTATCTACATTATAATCTCCTCTATCTACAGTATAATCTCCTCTATCTACAGTATACTCTCCTCTATCTACAGTATACTCCCCCCTATCTACAGTATAATCTCCTCTATCTACAGTATAATCTCCTCTATCTACAGTATAATCTCCTCTATCTACAGTATAATCTCCTCTATCTACAGTATACTCTCCTCTATCTACAGTATACTCCCCCCTATCTACAGTATAATCTCCTCTATCTACAGTATACTCCCCCCTATCTACAGTATAATCTCCTCTATCTACAGTATACTCTCCTCTATCTACAGTATAATCTCCTCTATCTACAGTATAATCTCCTCTATCTACAGTGTACTCTCCTCTATCTACAGTATAATCTCCTCTATCTACAGTATAATCTCCTCTATCTACAGTATACTCTCCTCTATCTACAGTATGCTCTCCTCTATCTACAGTGTACTCTCTATCTACATTATAATGTCCCCTATCTACAGTATACTCTCCTCTATCTACAGTATAATCTCCTCTATCTGCAGTATACTCTCCTCTATCTGCAGTATAATATCCTCCATCTACAGTCCCCCCCCTATCTACAGTATACTCTCCTCTATCTACAGTATACTCTCCTCTATCTACATTATAATGCCCTCTATCTACAGTATACTCTCCTCTATCTACAGTATAATCTCCTCTATCTACAGTATACTCTCCTCTATCTACATTATAATGCCCTCTATCTACAGTATAATCTCCTCTATCTACAGTATAATGCCCTCTATCTACAGTATACTCTCCTCTATCTACAGTATAATCTCCTCTATCTACAGTATACTCTCCTCTATCTACAGTATAATCTCCTCTATCTACAGTATACTCCCCTCTATCTACAGTATACTATCCTCTATCTACAGTATACCCTCTATCTACAGTATACCCTCCTCTATCTACATTATAATGCCCTCTATCTACAGTATACTCTCCTCTATCTACAGTATAATCTCCTCTATCTACAGTATACTCCCCTCTATCTACAGTATACTATCCTCTATCTACAGTATACTCTCTATCTACAGTATACCCTCCTCTATCTACATTATAATGCCCTCTATCTACAGTATACTCTCCTCTATCTACAGTATACTCTCCTCTATCTACAGTATAATCTCCTCTATCTACAGTGCACTCTATCTACAGTATAATCTCCTCTATCTACAGTATACTCCCCCCTATCTACAGTATAATCTCCTCTATCTACAGTATAATCTCCTCTATCTACAGTATACCCTCCTCTATCTACATTATAATGCCCTCTATCTACAGTATACTCTCCTCTATCTACAGTATACTCCCCCCTATCTACAGTATAATCTCCTCTATCTACAGTATACTCCCCCCTATCTACAGTATAATGCCCTCTATCTACAGTATACTCTCCTCTATCTACAGTATAATCTCCTCTATCTACAGTGTACTCTCTATCTACATTATAATGTCCTCTATCTACAGTATAATCTCCTCTATCTACAGTATACTCCCCCCTATCTACAGTATAATCTCCTCTATCTACAGTATACTCCCCCCTATCTACAGTATAATCTACTCTATCTACAGTATACTCTCCTCTATCTACAGTATACTCTCCTCTAAAGTTACTTTGTTGTGTCCAGAGCTAATAGCTACTGAAACTCCATCTTGACCTTGTTTTCTCTGAGCACAATGGGAGACTCAATTTTGTTAGCAAAGCAGGTAGAGGTTTAATTTATTTATTTAATTTATTAAACTTTTTTAAACTAGGCAAGCCAGTTAAGAACAAATTCTTATTTACAATGATGGCCTACCCCGGCCAGACCCGGAAGATGCTGGGCCAAATCCCAATCATGGCTGGTTGTGATACAGCCTGGAATCGAACCAGGGTCTGTAGTAATGCCTTTAGCAATGAGAAACAGTGCCTGCGACCTTAGCCGTGTCGTCATTAACCTTCCCGCCTATATTTAGGCTGCCCGCCGTTTGGTGGTGGTGGAGATGGGACCAGCTGAGGGAGGGAAGTAGTGCAGCTGAGGGAGAGAAGTCATTACCTACTGGCACATATAGGCTCAACAGTCTGTTTCAGCTGTCATCTGACTGAACATTGTCCCCAATAGCTGCTGCAGTAGCCCTGACTATGGAGCACACTGCAACATTTTTCCACAGTTGGCTTAAAGCCCCATCTGGCAGTGTGTGTTCCTGGATGGAGCGAGACAGCTGTGGCGTCAGGTTTAGGCCTTTAACATGCAAAATGTTGTGTTTGCTGTAGTATAACATAGCCGCGGGAAGTAGAGGTGCTGAGGTTGCCAACCGCCGACAAAAAATTCTCAGTCCCCCCTCAGTAGATTCGAAATCTAGTAAATCTGAATATTCACAGACACCTCTCTTTCTGTCCACTCTGTCTCAGAATGCCAGACAGAATGACCAAAGCCCAACACATTCATCATCAGATGTCTACAGTGGACCATCATCATAGAGAGGACCTTCCATGTGGACACGCCAGAGGAAAGGTGAGCTCATCCCTTATTCTGATAATCTATGGCCGTACATCTAGCAGTACATCTATGAAAACAGTACATCTATGAAAACAGTACATCTATGAAAGCAGTACAACTATGAAAGCAGTACATCTATGAAAGCAGTACATCTATGAAAGCAGTACATCTATGAAAACAGTACATCTATGAAAGCAGTACATCTATGAAAGCAGTACATCTATGAAAACAGTACATCTATGAAAGCAGTACATCTATGAAAACAGGACATCTATGAAAACAGTACATCTATGAAAACAGTACATCTATGAAAGCAGTACATCTATGAAAGCATTACATCTATGAAAGCATTACATCTATGAAAACAGTACATCTATGAAAACAGTACATCTATGAAAGCAGTACATCTATGAAAGCAGTACATCTATGAAAGCAGTACATCTATGAAAGCAGTACATCTATGAAAGCAGTACATCTATGAAAACAGTACATCTATGAAAACAGTACATCTATGAAAGCAGTACATCTATGAAAGCAGTACATCTATGAAAACAGTACATCTATGAAAACAGTACATCTATGAAAGCAGTACATCTATGAAAGCAGTACATCTATGAAAACAGTACATCTATGAAAACAGTACATCTATGAAAGCAGTACATCTATGAAAACAGTACATCTATGAAAGCAGTACATCTATGAAAGCAGTACATCTATGAAAGCAGTACATCTATGAAAACAGTACATCTATGAAAGCAGTACATCTATGAAAGCAGTACATCTATGAAAGCAGGACATCAATGAAAACATTACATCTATGAAAGCAGGACATCTATGAAAGCAGGACATCTATGAAAGCAGGACATCTATGAAAGCAGGACATCTATGAAAGCAGGACATCTATGAAAGCAGGACATCAATGAAAACAGTACATCTATGAAAACATTACAATTGGTACATACACAGACGATCCTCTCCACTCTTCTGTCTCTTGCGAACTGGGAACTGCAGGCAGCGACCTGTGAGAGCGAACTACAGAGCAGAGCTGGGTAGAGTAAGCAGCACTGGCAGATGTTAGGGTTTTAAACTCTACTTTCTGCTGGGGAAGGAGACGAAAATTACAGTTATAACTGCAGCCTCAGACAGGCCAGGAGATTGAGGGGAAGATCATTAAAATTAGAGCTGCAGCCTCAATAGACAGGCCAGGGGATTGAGGGGAAGATCATTAAAATTAGAGCTGCAGCCTCAATAGACAGGCCAGGGGATTGAGGGGAAGATTATTAAAATTAGAGCTGCAGCCTAAATAAGGCCAGGGGATTGAGGGGAAGATTATTAAAATTAGAGCTGCAGCATAAATAAGGCCAGGGGATTGAGGGGAAGATAACTACAGTTAGAGCTGCAGCCTAAATAGACAGGCCAGAGGATTGAGGGGAAGTGCAGACAGCGGTTAACCCTAGAGTCAATTTCCGAGCTCCGTGGAAATCAAATTAGCATAATCATCTTAAGCTAGAGATATCTGTTTTTGCATTGGATGTGTTTCAATCCACCGCATCCGCCTACGTTGCACTTCTTCATCGGCGATGAAATGTGACAGAGCTAGAGCGGTGTTTGTCAGACCATCTCTAAAATCGGTCTTCTCACAAAATCGTTCGTAGCGTCCGAACAATTTGGCCTCTCACCAAACACAATAACGCTCTCCGTTTTGTCATTTTGAGGGATTCCGAGTTGTGCAGCGTTCTAAGACACTGCATCACAGTACTTGAGGCGTCACTACAGACACCCTGGTTCGATTCCAGGCTGTATCACAACCGGCTGTGATTGGGAGTCCCATAGGGCGGTGAAGAGATGGCCCAGCATCGTCCGGGTTTGGTCGGTGTAGGCCGTCTGTAATGGCAGATTTCCTCCTCTTCGTCTGAAGAGGAGGTGTAGCAGGGATCGGACCAAGACGCAGCGTGGTAAGTGTCCATGTTTTAATATAATAAACTGAACATGACACAATACAAAATAACAAAGAGAATCTAACTGAAAACAGTCCCGTGTGGCACAAACACTGACACAAGAAACAAACACCCACAAACCAACAGTGAAAACAGGCTACCTAAATATGGTTCCCAATCAGAGACAATGAATGACAGCTGCCTCTGATTGAGAACCATATCAGGCCAAACTAGAAAACCCCACATAGAAACAGACAACATAGAATATACCCACCCAACTCACGCCCTGACCAACAAAATAAAGACAAAACAAAGTAACTAAGGTCAGAAACGTGACACCGTCATTGTAAATAAGAATTTGTTCTTAACTGACTTGCCTATGTAGTTAAATAAAGGTTACATTTAAAAAATATAAACTCAGCAAAAAAAGAAATGTCCCTTTTTCAGGATCTTGTCTTTGAAAGATAATTCGTAAAAATCAAAATAACTTCACAGATCTTCATTGTAAAGGGTTCAACACTGTTTCCCATGCTTGTTCAATGAACCATAAACAATTAATGAACATGCACCTGTGGAACGGTCATTAAGACACTAACAGCTTACAGATGGTAGGCAATTAAGGTCACAGTTATGAAAACTTAGGACACTAAAGAGGCCGTTCTACTGACTCTGAAAAACACCAAAATAAAGTTGTCCAGGGTCCCTGCTCATCTGCGTGAAAATGCTTTAGGCATGCTGCAAGGAGGCATGAGGACTGCAGATGTGGCCAGGGCAATAAATTGCAATAACTGTACTGTGAGATGCCTAAGACAGCGCTACAGGGAGACAGGATGGACAGCTGATCATCCTCGCAGTGGCAGACCACGTGTAACAACACCTGCACAGGATCGGTACATCCGAACATCACACCTGCGGGACAGGTACAGGATGGCAACAACAACTGCCCGAGTTACACCAGGAACGCACAATCCCTCCATTAGTGCTCAGACTGTCCGCAATAGGCTGAGAAAGGCTGGACTGAGGGCTTGTAGGCCTGTTGTAAGGCAGGTCCTCACCAGACATCACCGGCAACAACGTCTCCTATGGGCACAAACCCACTGGACCAGTCAGGACAGGCAAAAAGTGCTCTTCACTGACAAGTCGCGGTTTTGTCTCACCAGGGGTGATAGTCAGATTCGTGTTTATCGTCGGAGGAATGAGCGTTACACCAATGCCTGTACTCTGGAGTGGGATCGATTTGGAGGTGGAGGGTCCGTCATGGTCTGTGGCGGTGTGTCACAACATCATCGGACTGAGCTTGTTGTCATCGCAGGCAATCTCAACGCTGTGCGTTACAGGGAAGACAACCTCCTCCCTCATGTGGTACCCTTCCTGCAGGCTCATTCTGACATCACCCTCCAGCCTGACAATGCCACCAGCCATTCTGCTCGTTCTGTGCATGATTTCCTGCAAGACAGGAATGTCAGTTTTCTGCCATGGCCAGCGAAGAGCCCGGATCTCAATCGCATTAAGCACTTCTGGGACCTGTTGGATCGGAGGGGGAGGGCTAGGGCCATTCCCCCCAGAAATGTTCGGGAACTTGCAGGTGCCTTGGTGGAAGAGTGGGGTAACATCTCACAGCAAGAACTGGCTATAGAATAACTATCTTCAAAGTAATGACTCGGGACGTCGGGTTTGATATGAAAGCTTCTTTTAGTAATAATACTTGATCACGTTACATTTAACAACTTTAGATTCTACAGAGCAATGCAAGTAAGATGCTAGCGCAAAGGAGCCAAAAATAATCACCTGTTAATTGCACTTAACTAGCGCGTTCACTCTCTACTTCCTGTCGCAAGGCATTCTGGAACTTGCAGTCAAAAGCGTAATTCAATACTAACCAATACAATTACATATGTAAATAACTGTAAAGAAATATCTTTAGATACAGCTCAATGAATTAACTTAAACATTAACTCTGTAACACATTAAAGTTACAACATCGGCAAAGCTTGTGCAGTCCATGAGCAGTACTTAATGCAGCTGGTGGCCACACCAGATACTGACTGTTACTTTTGACTTTGAACCCCCCTTTGTTCAGGGACACATTATTCCATTTCTGTCAGCCACATGTCTGTGGAACTTGTTCAGTTTATGTCTCAGTTGTTGAATCTTGTTATGTTCATACAAATATTTACACAGGTTAAGTTTGCTGAAAATAAACGCAGTTGACAGTGAGAGGACGTTTCTTTTTTTGGTGAGTTTAAATATAAAAATTGCTCTATGAGCTTCACAAGCGTCAGGAGTCTTGTCTGAAGTCCGTACAGCCGATCTGCTAACTTCTGTGTGTAGTGTCTGAACCGTTTGGGCTACACACATACCCTTCTGTGCAAAGGTGAGACTCTCATGAACATGTACATGTGGGTTGTTTTACTCTAGGACACCCACAGGCCTCACAAAACTCTTCTGAAGGTCCCCCAGTAGCAGTTGAAAAAAATAATGGTGTATGGAGACTATTTAATGCCAAAAATATGGCATTAAATATATTTTTATATATATTTTTTAAAATATATTTATTTCCTGATCTTTCTTATATCTCTTGGATATGGGAGAGGCACTTCAGAACAAACTTCCTATTGATACTTTTTGGGACTATCTGTTGTTCATTGCATTTGTATGGGCTAATAGCAGCAAGGCCAAAAACGATTCGATTGTTCAAAAGGAACACAACTTTTGTTGGCTCTTGTTGGGAGTCACATGTAGGATATATTCACAAGCTTAAGTGGTGTAAAGCTG
The DNA here is from genome assembly GCF_016432855.1 of Salvelinus namaycush. NCBI lineage: Eukaryota > Metazoa > Chordata > Actinopteri > Salmoniformes > Salmonidae > Salvelinus > Salvelinus namaycush. The sequence continues at coordinate 73,303,817 of NC_052310.1, forward strand.
CAAAAAGGTGTTCAGAAAAAGTGTCCTGTTGTGTAGGTATGAAATTGAAGATGCAAAATATTTTTTATTGTGAATCAAACAAGAAATAAGACAAAAAAATGGAAAACTTGAGCGTGCATAACTATTCACCCCCCCAAAGTCAATACTTTGTTGAGTAATTTTTTGCAATTACAGCTGCAAGTCTCTTGGGGTATGTCTCTATAAGCTTGGCACATCTAGCCACTAAGATGTTTGGCCATTCTTCAAGCCAAAACTGCTCCAGCTCCTTCAAGTTGGATGGGTTCCGCTTGTGTACAGCAATCTTTAAGTCATACCACAGATTCTCAATTGGATTGAGGTCTGGGCCTTGACTTGGCCATTCCAAGACATTTAAATGTTTCCCCTTAAGCCACTCGAGTGTTGCTTTAGCAGTATGCTTAGGGTCATTGTCCTGCTGGAAGGTGAACCTCTGTCCCAGTCTCAAATCTCTGGAAGAGTGAAACAGGTTTCCCTCAAGAATTTCCCTGTCTTTAGCGCCATCCATCATTCCTTCAATTCTGACCAGTTTCCCAGTCCTTGCCGATGAAAAACACCCCCAAAGCATGTTGCTGCCACCACTGTGCTTCACTGTAGGGATGGTGTTCTCTGGGTGATGAGAGGTGTTGGGTTTGCTCCAGACATAGCGTTTTCCTTGATGGCCAAAAAGCTCAATTTTAGTCTCATCTGACCAGAGTACCTTCTTCCATATGTTTGGGGAGTCTCCCAAATGCTTTTGGCGAACCCCAAACATGTTTGCTAATTTTTTTCTGGCCACTCTTCCATAAAGCCTAGCTATGTGGAGTGTATGCCTTAAAGTGGTCCTATGGACAGATACTACAAACTCCGCTGTGGAGCTTTGCAGCTCCTTCAGGGTTACCTTTGGTCTCTTTGTTGCCTCTCTGATTAATGCCCTCCTTGCCTAGTTCATGAGTTTTGGTGGATGGCCCTCTCTTGGCAGGTTTGTTGTGGTGCCATATTCTTTTCATTTTTTAAATAATGGATTTAATGGTGCTCCGTGGGATGTTCAAAGTTTTGGATGTTTTTTTATAACCCAACCCTGATCTGTACTTCTCCACAACATTGTCCTTGACCTGTTTGGAGAGCTCCTTGGTTTTCATAGTGCCGCTTGCTTGGTGGTGCCCCTTGCTTAGTGGTGTTGCAGACTCTGGGGCCTTTCAGAACAGCTGTATATATACTGATATCATGTGACAGATCATGTGACACTTGGATTGCACACAGGTGGACTTTATTTAACCAAATATATGACTTCTGGAGGTAATTGGTTGTACCAGATCTTATTTAGGGGCTTCATAGCAAAGGGGTTGAATACATATGCACGCACCACTTTTCAGTTTTTATTTTTTGCATTTTTTGAAATAAGTAATTTTTTTCATTTCACTTCACCAATTTGGACTATTTTGTGTATGTCCATTACATGAAATCCAAATAAAAACTAATTTAAATTACAGGTTGTGTCACGCCCTGACCTTAGAGATCTTTTTTATGTCTCTATTTTGGTTTGGTCAGGGCATGAGTTGGGGTGGGCATTCTATGTTTTGTGTTCTATGTTTTCTATTCCTGTGTATTTGGCCGGGTGTGGTTCTCAATCAGAGGCAGCTGTCTATCGTTGTCTCTGATTGAGAACCATACTTAGGTATCCTTTTCCCACCTGTGTTTTGTGGGTAGTTGTTTTCTGTTTTGTGTGAGTACCTGACAGAACTGTTGCGTTTTGTTCCACTTTTGTTTTTTTGTTTCAGTGTTCAGGTGATAATAAACATCATGAACACGTACCACGCTGCGCTTTGGTCTAATCCTTCTTCCTCAGACGACCATCGTTACAGGTTGTAATGCAACAAAATAGGAAAAATGCCAAGGGGGTGAATACTTTTGCAAGGCACTGTACTCATAATTTAATACACACATGTTCTCACAAATCTAAATGCATCACTGGTTTTATGCGACAGATGTTGTTCGGCACAACAAATGAGAACCCAATGGGGGGTAACACCATTCACATAACCTAATTTGTGAACATTTGTTTTGTGACTGATCAACGATTACATTGGATGATTGCATAGATTAGCCTTTGTTGCATGTCTCATTTTTACCCCATTGTGAAGGTGTAATGAATAAATTGCACTGTCTATAGATAATTTTTAACTTAGCATAATGTAATTGGGTTTTAAAATGGTGTTATCCCCCACAAATATACCTTATTTTTTGTGCTATATTGATTACTGCATTGTTGGGTTTAGAACTTGCAAGAAAGGTATTCCACTGTACTTTTGCACGTGACATTAAAACTTGAAACTTGATTATGCATAATGTTGTCACATTAGACATTAAACAGTAGCTACATTTCATTGTGAAATATCACCGTTACAGTGCAGAAGTTTGTTCATGTGTCTGTGTTACAGGTGCTGTATGGTATGAGTTTAAAGAGTCTATCCATACTCCAGACTATTTCCTGTATTTGGAGCTCTAGAGGTGTACAGTGCCTTCAGAAAATATTCATACCCGTTGACTTATTCCACATTTTGTTGTGTTACAGCCTGAATTCAAAATTGATTTAAATATTTATTTTTCTTATAGGACACATCACTGCACTCTTACTCCTCTGTAAACTGGTCATCTCTGTGTACTGTACCTGTCGCAAGACAGTGTGTTCTGGACCTAACTAGAGGGGTGTGTTCTGGACCTAACTAGAGGGGTTGTGTTCTGGATTAAGGAAAACAAAGTCAAGGTACTGGAGTGGCCATCACAAAGCCCTGACCTCAATCCTATAGAAAATGTGTGGGCAGAACTGAAAAAGTGTGTGCGAGCAAGCAGGCCTACAAACCTGACTCAGTTACACCAGCTCTGTCAACTTATTGTGGGAAGCTTTTGGAAGGCTACCCGAAACACTTGACCCAAGTTAAACAATTTAAAGGCAATGCTACCAAATACTAATTGAGTGTACGTAAACGTCTGACACACTGGGAATGTGATGAAAGAAATAAAAGCTGAAATAAATAATTATCTCTACTATTAGTCTGACATTTCACATTCTTAAAATAAAGTGGTGATCCTAACTGACCTAAAACATGGAATTTTTACTTGGATTAAATGTCAGGAATTGTGAAAAACTGAGTTTAAATGTATTGGCTAAGGTGTATGTAAACTTCCGACTTTAACTGTACGTACATACAAAATGATGTTACAACCCCCATCCCAATCCCACCCCACCCAAGGACCTGAGTGTCACGGATCCCTCCGGAACTTTCATTACACACACCTGGCCCCTATTCACAGTGACTAGTAATTGTATAAGTGTGTCCTTGGTTTACTGTTGTCCTGTCGATTATTTTTACTATATCCGTTGGTCATGTGACTACCTGTGCGGTGTGTCTTGGCTTTTGTGCCATTGTGGATTGTGCAGATGATTACGAGTCTCGTCCCGTGTGTTAATCATTGTGCGCTTGTGTTATTTATTCTAGGTACTCGTCGCTCTTTTGTTTGGGTTTCAACCCTGTGTGTTGTATACGTGTTTTTTTGGTCCTCGTCCCCGTGCCTGTACACGGCACGCTGTAATTTTGGCTTAATAAATAACTACGCATTCCTCCGCCTGTCTCCCGACTCATTCATACCAACGTGACACTAAGGGATGAAATGAAATAAACATGGATCAGAAAAAGAACAAGTCAAAGCAACACGCTGCAAATTGTGTCAGCGGCAAGAAGCCATTGGTTCAAAGTGTCTTCTTTAGTAAGACAGTACAGAAATTACTGTTACATTCATATGTTGTGCTGTCTCTGAAGTTCCCTTCACTACGTTATGTCCCCCCCACAGGATGAAGTGGCCCACACACTCACGGAGAGCAGAGTGTTATAAAACACCAGACATCCTTTCTTAACCGTGAGTACCCAACAACACACACACAAACACACACCCACAGACACACAGTGAAATCCACTCAGGTAGACATCACAGTCAGTTAGCAGCACGTTGACGCTGTATGTACCTGAAGCCCCAGGTGCTCATTATAATGCAGTGAATAAAGTGTTAGAAATCGACAGCCCAAGTCTAGCTCTACATCTGTCGACAAGACACCACTAAGAGGTAATTTCAGTGGCACTCCAGATGCTGTGTTCGCTACACACACACACACACACACACACACACACACACACACACACACACACACACGGCAAAACAATGAAGGCTCATATCACATTACAGTAACATTGCACCTTGGTTCAGTTCTTTCACACCTGTCAGTCAGAGAGCAACTGTTCTTCGGTTTAATGTTTAACTCTCTGGATAGAAAACGTACTGAGAAATAACAACAATAGACATTTGTGCTAGGTGTGAACCTCTCCTCAGGTTGAAGAGCTGATGGCTGTGTTTCTGTGCTAGGTGTGAACCCCTCCTCAGGTTGAAGGGCTGATGGCTGTGTTTCTGTGCTAGGTGTGAACCCCTCCTCAGGTTGAAGGGCGGATGGCTGTGTTTCTGTGCTAGGTGTGAACCCCTCCTCAGGTTGAAGGGCTGATGGCTGTGTTTCTGTGCTAGGTGTGAACCCCTCCTCAGGTCGAAGAGCTGATGGCTGTGTTTCTGTGCTAGGTGTGAACCTCTCCTCAGGTTGAAGGGCTGATGGCTGTGTTTCTGTGCTAGGTGTGAACCTCTCCTCAGGTCGAAGGGCGGATGGCTGTGTTTCTGTGCTAGGTGTGAACCCCTCCTCAGGTCGAAGAGCTGATGGCTGTGTTTCTGTGCTAGGTGTGAACCCCTCCTCAGGTCGAAGAGCTGATGGCTGTGTTTCTGTGCTAGGTGTGAACCCCTCCTCAGGTTGAAGGGCGGATGGCTGTGTTTCTGTGCTAGGTGTGAACCCCTCCTCAGGTTGAAGGGCGGATGGCTGTGTTTCTGTGCTAGGTGTGAACCCCTCCTCAGGTCGAAGAGCTGATGGTTGTGTTTCTGTGCTAGGTGTGAACCCCTCCTCAGGTTGAAGGGCGGATGGCTGTGTTTCTGTGCTAGGTGTGAACCTCTCCTCAGGTTGAAGGGCGGATGGTTGTGTTTCTGTGCTAGGTGTGAACCCCTCCTCAGGTTGAAGGGCTGATGGCTGTGTTTCTGTGCTAGGTGTGAACCCCTCCTCAGGTTGAAGGGCTGATGGCTGTGTTTCTGTGCTAGGTGTGAACCCCTCCTCAGGTCGAAGGGCGGATGGTTGTGTTTCTGTGCTAGGTGTGAACCTCTCCTCAGGTCGAAGGGCTGATGGTTGTGTTTCTGTGCTAGGTGTGAACCCCTCCTCAGGTTGAAGGGCTGATGGCTGTGTTTCTGTGCTAGGTGTGAACCCCTCCTCAGGTCGAAGAGCTGATGGCTGTGTTTCTGTGCTAGGTGTGAACCTCTCCTCAGGTTGAAGGGCTGATGGCTGTGTTTCTGTGCTAGGTGTGAACCCCTCCTCAGGTTGAAGGGCTGATGGTTGTGTTTCTGTGCTAGGTGTGAACCCCTCCTCAGGTCGAAGGGCGGATGGCTGTGTTTCTGTGCTAGGTGTGAACCCCTCCTCAGGTTGAAGAGCTGATGGTTGTGTTTCTGTGCTAGGTGTGAACCCCTCCTCAGGTCGAAGAGCTGATGGCTGTGTTTCTGTGCTAGGTGTGAACCCCTCCTCAGGTCGAAGAGCTGATGGCTGTGTTTCTGTGCTAGGTGTGAACCCCTCCTCAGGTCGAAGGGCGGATGGCTGTGTTTCTGTGCTAGGTGTGAACCCCTCCTCAGGTTGAAGAGCTGATGGTTGTGTTTCTGTGCTAGGTGTGAACCCCTCCTCAGGTCGAAGAGCTGATGGCTGTGTTTCTGTGCTAGGTGTGAACCCCTCCTCAGGTCGAAGAGCTGATGGCTGTGTTTCTGTGCTAGGTGTGAACCCCTCCTCAGGTTGAAGGGCGGATGGCTGTGTTTCTGTGCTAGGTGTGAACCCCTCCTCAGGTCGAAGGGCGGATGGCTGTGTTTCTGTGCTAGGTGTGAACCCCTCCTCAGGTCGAAGGGCGGATGGCTGTGTTTCTGTGCTAGGTGTGAACCCCTCCTCAGGTCGAAGAGCTGATGGCTGTGTTTCTGTGCTAGGTGTGAACCCCTCCTCAGGTTGAAGGGCTGATGGTTGTGTTTCTGTGCTAGGTGTGAACCTCTCCTCAGGTTGAAGGGCGGATGGCTGTGTTTCTGTGCTAGGTGTGAACCCCTCCTCAGGTCGAAGAGCTGATGGCTGTGTTTCTGTGCTAGGTGTGAACCCCTCCTCAGGTTGAAGGGCTGATGGCTGTGTTTCTGTGCTAGGTGTGAACCTCTCCTCAGGTTGAAGGGCTGATGGTTGTGTTTCTGTGCTAGGTGTGAACCTCTCCTCAGGTTGAAGAGCTGATGGTTGTGTTTCTGTGCTAGGTGTGAACCCCTCCTCCGGTTGAAGAGCTGATGGCTGTGTTTCTGTGCTAGGTGTGAACCCCTCCTCAGGTTGAAGGGCTGATGGTTGTGTTTCTGTGCTAGGTGTGAACCCCTCCTCAGGTTGAAGGGCTGATGGCTGTGTTTCTGTGCTAGGTGTGAACCTCTCCTCAGGTTGAAGGGCTGATGGTTGTGTTTCTGTGCTAGGTGTGAACCCCTCCTCAGGTTGAAGAGCTGATGGTTGTGTTTCTGTGCTAGGTGTGAACCTCTCCTCAGGTTGAAGAGCTGATGGTTGTGTTTCTGTGCTAGGTGTGAACCCCTCCTCAGGTTGAAGGGCTGATGGTTGTGTTTCTGTGCTAGGTGTGAACCTCTCCTCAGGTTGAAGAGCTGATGGTTGTGTTTCTGTGCAGTTTACTCTGTTAAGTGGTCAGGTATTCTGCCAATGTGTACTCACCGTTTAGGGCCAAATACCATTCCAGTTTACTCTATTTTTTTGTTAATTCTTTCTAATGTGTCAAGCAATAATCTTTTAGTTTTCTCATGATTTGGTTGAGTCTAATTGTGTTGCTGTCCTGGGGCTCTGTGGGGTCTGTTTGTGTTTGTGAACAGAGCCCCAGTACCAGAGGGGACTCTTCTCCAGGTTCATCTCTCTGTCGGTGATGGGTTTCTTATGGAAGGTTTGAGAATGTCTTCCTTTTAGGTGGTTGTAGAATTGAATTTCTCTTTTCTGGATTTTGATAATTACCTGGAATCGTCCTAATTCTGCTCTGCTTGCATTATTTGGTGTTTTACCTTTTACAAAGAGGATGTTTTTGTAGAATTCTGCATGCGGAGTCTCAATTTGGTGTTTGTCCTTTGTGAATTCTTGGTTGGTGAGCAGACCACAGACCTCACAACCAAAAAGGGCAATGGGTTCTATAACTGATTCAAGTACTTTTAGCCAGATCCTACTTGGGATGTTGAATTTTATGTTCCTTTTGATGGCATAGAATGCCCTTCTTGCCTTGTCTCTCAGATCGTTCACAGCTTTGTGGAAGTGTCCTGTGGTGCTGATGTTTAGGCAGAGGTAGGTATACTTCTTGGTGTGCTCTAAGGCAACAGTGTCTAGATAGAATTTGTATTTGTGGTCCTGGCAACTGGACCTTTTTTGGAACACCATTATTTTTGTCTTACTGAGAATTACTATCAAGGCCCAGGTCTGACAGAATCTGTGCAGAAGATCTAGGTGCTGCTGTAGGCCATCTTTGAGTGGGTACAGAAGCACCAGATCATCAGCAAACAGTAGACATTTGACTTCAGATTCTAGTAGGGTGAAGCCGGGTGCTGCAGACTGTTCTAGAGCCCTCGCCAATTTGTTGATATAAATGTTGAAGAGGGTGGGGCTCAAGATCCCCTATGGAAAGAAATCGGTGTGCTATTTTGCCAATTTTAACCCACACGTGTTTGTGTACATGGATTTTATAATGTTGTATGTTTTCTCCCCGAACACTGCTTTCTGTCAATATATACAGTAGGCTCTCATGCCAAACTGAGTCATTAGCTTTTTTGAAATCAACAAAGCATGAGAAGACTTTGCCTTTGATTTGGTTTGTTTGTTTGTCAATTAGGGTGTGCAGGGTGAATACGTTGTCTGTCATACGGTAATTTGCTCAATACATTGTTTTCACTGAGGAAATGTACGAGTCTGCTGTTAATGATAATGCAGAGGATTTTCCCAAGGTTGCTGTTGACGCATATCCCATGGCAGTTATTGGGGTTGAATTTGTCTCCACTTTTCTGGATTGGGGTTATCAATCCTTGGTTCAAATATTGGGGAAGATGCCAGCATTGAGGATGATGTTAAAGAGTTTAAGTATAGCCAATTGGAATTTGTGGTCTGTATATTTTATCATTTAATTTAGGATACCATCAACACCACAGGCTTTTTTGGGGGATTAGAGGGTTTGTATTTTGTCCTGTAGTTCATTCAATGTTAATGGAGTATCCAGTGGGTTCTGGTAGTCTTTAATAGCTGATTCTAAGATAGGTTATTGCTCTGTATATGTTTTTGCTGTTTGTTCTTTGTTATAGGGCCAAAAATATTGGAGAAGTGGTTTGTCCATACATTTCCGTTTTGGATAGATAACTCATTGTGTTGTTGTTTGTTAGTGTGTTCCAATTTTCCCAGAAGTGTTAGATTCTATTGATTTTACAACTACATTGACCTGAGTTCTGACGTGCTGTTCCTTCTTATTCCGTGGTGTATTTCTGTACTGTTTTAGAGTAGGGTAAGGTTTTCTGGGTATCTACACTGAATAAAAATATAAATGCAACATGTAAAGTGTTGGTCCCATGTTTCATGAGCTGAAATAAAAGATCCCAGAAATGTTCAATATGCACAAAAATTGTATTTCTCTAAAATGTTGTATACACATTTTTTTTACATCCCTGTTAGTGAGCATTTCTCTTTTGGCAAGATAATCCATCCTCCTGACAGGTGTGGCATATCAAGAAGCTGATTAAACGGCATGATTGTTACACATGTGCACCTTGTGCTGGAGACAATAAAAGCCCACTCTAAAATGTGCAGTTTTGTCACACAACACAATGCCACAAGTTTTGAGGGAGCTTGCAATTGGCATGCTGACTGCAGGAATGTCCACCAGAGCGGTTGCCAGATAATTTAATGTTAATTTCTCTACCATAACGTCGTTTTAGAAAATTTGGAATGATAATGCACGGCCCCATGTCGCAAGGATCTGTACATAATTCCTGGTAGCTGAAAATGTCCCATTTGCAGCCTGCATACTCACCAGACATGTCACCTATTGAGCATGTTTGGGATGCTCTGGATCGATGTGTACGACAGCGTGTTCTAGTTCCAGCCAATATCCAGTAACTTCACACAGCCATTGAAGAGGAGTGGGACAACATTCCACAGGCCACAATCAACAGCCTGATCAACTCTATACAAAGCAGATGTGTCGCGCTGCATGAGGCAAATGGTGGTCATTCCAGATACTGACTGGTTCTGATCCACGCCCCTACCTTTTTTTAAGGTATCTGTGACCAACAGATGCATATCTGTATTCCCAGTCATGTGAAATCCATAGATTAGGGCCTAAAGAATTTATATAAATGAACTGATTTCCTTATACGAACTGTAACTCAGTAAAATCTGTGAAATAGCATGTTGCGTTATATTTTTGTTCAGTGTATGTTTTTGGTCGGATACGTTACTCAATTTCTTGAGGAACCTATCCAGAATTTTACATTCTTCATCAAACCATTTATTACTGTTGTTAATTGTCTTAGGTTGTCTGGTTGAAATATTTAGATTTGATAGGGAAGCTGAGAGGTCATATATAGTGTTTAGGTTATCTACTGCCAAGTTTACACCTTCACTATTACAGTGAAATGTTTTATCCAGGAAGTTGTCTAAAAGGGATTACATTTGTTGTTGCCTCATTGTTTTCTGGTAGGTTTCTACAATACTTTCTTTCCATCTATAGGATTGTTTTATAGTATGCAGCATGTTCGGCTTTGATGCCTCATGATTGAGTATTGCTTTGTTCAAGTAGACTGTGATTTTGCTGTGATCTGATAGGGATGTCAGGAACGCTCTGAGAGACACTGGATTGAGGTTGGTGATAAAGTAATCTACAGTACTACTGCCAAGGGATGAGCTGTAGGTGTACCTACCGTAGGAGTCTCCTCGAAGCCTATATTTGACTATGTGCATACCCAGCGTGCGACAGAGCTGCAGAAGTTGTGACCCGTTTTTGTTGGTTGTTTTGTCGTAGTTGTGCCTAGAGGGACATATATAGGGGAGGAATGCTGTCACCTCCAGTTAGGTGTTTGTCCCCCTGTGTGCTGAGAATGTTGGGTTCTTGTCCAGTTCTGGCATTTAGGTCACCACAGACTAGTACATGTCCCTGGGCCTGAAAATTGTTGATCTCCCCCTATAGGATGGAGAAAATGTAAATGTTATAGTATATCCTATTTGGGGTATATAGGTAGCACACAGGAGGACATTTTTCACTGTTGAGATAAAAAAAAAAAAAAAAATCTGATTAACTTAATAGTGGGTTAGGTCTGCTCTATACCAAAGATAACCACTCTTGAGTTAGGGAATGAGGAATCAGCTTTTTCAATCACTCCCTGGAGTTCTACGGCCACCCTTTCCTGCTGGGCCCTCAGATCATTTGTGCCTGTGTGAATTATGATGTGGCTGGGTGACCCTAGTTGGTCCTCTGACATCAGCTCCAGGGCATGCCTAGTGTTTGGACACCACAGTTTAACCACTTTGTGTTTTGGAAAAAGTTTATTCTCAATGATGCATTTCCAATTTGAGTCAATGAGAAGCACAATTTCTGGCTTTTGTGTGTCCTCAGTGGGTGTAGGGATGTTGTCAGGTGTTAAGAGAATTATGTTCTCAAGGTTCATAAACTGAACTTCAATTAAAATACTCAGTCTGTAACCCAGAGTTTGTAAGGTTTCTGGTTGAAATGAAACAGACAGAGGCCAGTCTACAATATTCAGAATTGTTTATTCTCGAGAGCTCTGGCAATCATACCATGCACATAGGTTTATATACCTCACATTTCGTCATAAATGTCCCTCCTCCTCTCTGACAATGACAATGCAGTTTCCAAGTTTACTCCAACACATACATTGCTTATCATATTCTGCAACATGTTACATAATCTACTGCAAGCCTAACGGTTTCTCCCCTCCCTGAGTGGGGAAACTGTTATCAGTTTCACAGTGGTCACAAGTTGTCTGCCACAAGTTGTCTGTCCACAGTTCCTCTTTTCCTCTGCACAAACATTCAAATCATTATACAGAGACAGGGTAGAATTCTGTTAGTTATAGTCCTATCATTACTTTAAACGTATACATCATTTAGTCATTATACATAAAATCCATAACATCAGGAGAGCTATCTGGTGGGCTGACAGGAGAGGTGCCAGGAGGGGGAGTCTGCTTGCTTGGTGGAACCTGTCTTGTCTGTCCCACTATGGTGTTAAGGATGTGGTCGGGGTCTGAAGTGGGCTGTTCTGTTGGCTTCTCTGGGTGGATGGCCAGCACTCTCATGAGTGGTTCATTGTCACACCTCAGCATTCTCACCTCCTGCTGCATTGCTGTTAGCTGGGCTGTGTGTTCCTCTCTCCTCCTTGTGTTCTCTCACCTCAGTCCGGAGAGCAGCCAGCTCTCTCAGACGGCCGTCTATCTCCACCCTTCAGCCCTTCGGGTCCTGTTGTGGGGGTGTTGTTGTGCTGGTCTGTTGGAGGAGCAGTGCAGTTGTGGGACCTGGGTGTGTTCAGTGTTAGGAGGGTGATTCTCCTCATTTACAGGGCAGTTTGAAGAGGAGGTCTGATCAGACTCGCTTAGGAGGGGGAGTCATCACAAAGAGAGAGCTTCTGCTGCCGTGTGGAAGCCCTGATGGAAGTGTTTGAAGTTGCCCTGCACCACCACTGTTCCATTCTTGTACAGGTTGACAGAGGGTGTCTCAGTCTCAGGATCCCCGTTTCCAGTATTCTGAATTTCCACCCTCCGCCAATACCTTCTCTCTTGAAAGGGGGGTAGTTGCTCTTATAGCATTGTACCATGCCCAGTGTTGGTCTGTTTGGAAGATTAAGTTGCTAACTTTTACATGTTTGTAGCAGTCAGAAAAAAGTGTCTCTGGAATGTCCATGAGGAGCTTCTCTTTGTACTCTATCCGTGCCTTGTCATTTTTTAGATCCAGGGGGTACTGTACTGTGGTGACCTCTGCACATGGGGAAGCCATGGAGCAGGGGGCCAAAGAGGCCTCTGCATTTGGGTCGTGGAGGAACTCTGCTCTTATTCTTGTGCTCAATGGCTTTCCCACCTCTCACTTCACACCTCAGTGCTAATTGAAGTTGCAGTCGGGTATGTACTTTGCTAGCAAGCTTGGTAGCCTTTAAACTTAGCATTCAGTCTTTATTATGTAAAATATCTAGAGATTATTGTAATGTTCTTTTCCTTCTAGACTTTAGAAGTAACTTCAGACTGAACATTACTTAATGCAACCGCCATGTTAGATTTTTAAAAATAACTTTACCATAACAAACAGCTTACGTTATAGCGAGACAGCGCCCGCAAAAAGGGCGGATAATAGGACTAAACATTTTCCACAGAAATACGAAATAACATCATAAATTGTTCTTACTTTTGCTGAGCTTCCATCAGAATCTTGTACAAGGAGTCCTAGGTCCAGAATAAATCGTTGTTTGGTTTTAGAATGTCCTTCTCTCCTGTCGAATTCGCTCCACAAGGCTAGCCAATGTTGATGACGTTCCCAATTTCTCTCGACGCAGAGAACGGAAAACTCCAAAAGTCCCATTAAACGTTTAATAAACTGATGAAACTCGGTTGAAAAAACCTACTTTATGATGTTTTTCTAATATGTATCAAATAAAAACAAAGCCGGAGATATTAGCCGTGTATACCGAACGCTTATCATAAGACAATAGGGAGGTGCTTCCCGCGCCTAGGTAGAGAAAGGAAATTCTGGACACGTCATTCCAAGAGCTCTTGTTCGACCTCAGATCAAGCTAGACACCCCCTTCCACCTTCCACTGCCTGTTGACATCTAGTGGAAGGCGTATGCAGTGCATGCATATCCATAAATATAAGGCAATTCAATAGGCAGGCCCTGGAACAGAGCATCGTTTTCAGATTTTTCACTTCCTGTCTGGAAGTTTGCTGCAAAATGAGTTCTGTTTTACTCACAGATATAATTCAAACAGTTTTAGAAACTTGAGAGTGTTTTCTATCCAATAGTAATAATAATATGCATATTGTACGATCTAGAATAGAGTACGAGGCAGTTTAATTTGGGCACGATTTTTTCCAAAGTGGAAACAGCTCCCCATATTGACAAGAAGTTAACAAGTTTTGCGGCTTGTTGGTTTGTCAGAAAGTTTGCTGGATAGTCCTTGGCAGTAAGGATCCTTGGCAGTGGGGATTCTTGGCAGTAAGGATCCTTGGAAGTAAGAATCCTTGTCAGTAAAATCCTTGGTATTAAGAATCCTTGGTAGTAAGAATCCTTGGTAGTAAGAATTGTTGGCAGTAAGAATCCTTGGCAGTAAGAATCCTTGGCAATAAGAATCCTTGGCAGTAAGAATCCTTGGCAGTAAGAATCCTTGGCAGTAAGAATCATTGGCAGTAACAATTGTTGGATTGTCAGAAAGTTTGCTGGATAGTCCTTGGTAGTAAGAATCCTTGGCAGTAAGAATCCTTGGCAGTAAAAATCCTTGGCAGTAAGAATCCTTGGCAGCAAGAATCCTTCCAGGTAACTTTGTCAAAAATCAGGTTGTAGGTTTGGAGTTTTGATTTGAAGTGAAGGTTATGTTGTGGAGGGTCGTATCCTGTTTATGTCCAAATCTAAATCAATTTTTTTTGTAGAAAAATGCTGATCTGCTCATGACCCAATCTCGCTCTCTATCTCTCAATTCAATTCAAGGACATACTTTTACATCGCCAAAGCAACTGAAATAGATAATAAACAAAAGTGAGATAAACAATCAGAAATGAACAGAAACATTACACTCACAAAAGATTCAAAGGAATATACATTTCAAATTTCATATTATGGCTATGTACAGTGTTGTAACAATATGCAAAAAGTGAAAGTAAAAAAGGGAAAATAAATAAACATAAATATGGGTTGTATTTACAATGGTATTTGTTCTTCACTGGTTGCCCTTTTCTTGTGGTAACAGGTCACAAATCTTACTGCTGTGATGGCACACTGTGGTATTTCACCTAATGTATATGGGAGTTTATCAAAAGTGGGCTTGTTTTCAAATTATTTTGTTGGTCTGTGTAATCTGAGGGAAATATGTGTCTCTAATATTGTCATACATTTGGCTGGTGGTTAGGAAGTGCAGCTCAGTTTCCACGTCATTTTGTGGGCAGTGTGCACATAGCCTGTCTTCTCTTGAGAGCCAGGTCTGCCTACGGCGGCCTTTCTCAATAGCAAGGCTATGCTCACTGAGTCTGTACATAGTCAAAGCTTTCCTTAAGTTTGAATCAGTCACAGTGGTCAGGTATCTGTTTCTGTGTCTCTGTCTGTCTGTCTGTCTGTCTCTCTGTCTCTCTGTCTCTGTTTGTCTGTGGTGTGTGCTTACTCAGCCCCACAAGCCTGGGGTGCACAGCACAGTTACCCAACTCTAACGGAAAGTTACCCACACACTCGCACACAGAGGTGTACAGCACACTATGTCATGAATAATGCAAAGACTTGATCAGTTATAGAAGGAGTGTACATCCTCAACAATATGTTGATACCTGTGTAGGTCCTATCTGTGAAATGTCAGATTTATGTTTTACTTTCGAGTATGCAGGATTATTCTTTATTATTCTAATCAGACTGACCAATGAGCATTGTATGTATGTATCCTAGTCTAATACAGTTCTATAGCTCCCACAGTATTTTTCTCAGGTAAAGTTGCTTATTTCCACTGCCAGAAAACTGCTCTCCACCTGTCACCATTCCAAGCCTTTCCCAGTTTATGTCCATTTGAACACACCTATGGGTATATTACCGAAATGACATTCTGAGATGAGTTTGGATTCGCAAAAATGTCAATTTCCGGCATTTTTAATCGGGACGCTTTGCAATCTTGTGTTCATTCCCTCAGTCTAAACATCACCTGCTCCCTCCGTCAGTCCAGCCAGCTTCAAACCAGAACCCTCTCACCTCAGTGGGCTGATCTGTCTGTCTTTCCCCCTCCCTCCTCTTTACAAACCTCCTTGCCGCATTCACAGCTGCCAATGTTCTGATGAAGGCCCACCTGTCCTCATCCATAGTCTCCCTGTACCCCCCCACCTCCCCTCTCCACCGCTCCTCCTACCCTCTACCCCCTCCTCTCCTCTCCTCTCCTCTAACTCCCCACCTCCCCTCTACCCCCCACCTCCCCACCTCAACCCCCCCACCTCCCCTTCCCACCTCTCCTCTACCCCCCCCTCCCCCACTTCCCCTCCCATCAGGCAGCCCGTTAGCGGTTAGCGGTCCCCAGCAGCCATATGCAAACCTCCCTCAAAAATGGATGGAAAATGTCCCGCCCCGTGTCCTCCTGGGTAATTTGTACAAGAGGAGCTGGGCAGGGAGACAGGAGGGGGAGAGGGAGGGCAGAGAAATGACAGAGAGTCTTGACCTTTGAGAGAGAGGGAGAGAGGAATACTCACTCTTTAAAAAATGAAAAGATGCCAAAAATGTCCGCCTGGCCCCGTCCTCTTAAAAGGGATGTTAATGCATGAACGGCGCCGACTGCCTTTAACAAGATTGGTGCATTGATTAAAAGGCTGATTTAACAGGCCGTGCCGGCTACCCGGTGGAGAGCCGGGGATGATGCGCCAGCTGCTGTCTAGGTTCGCCGGGCGTCCTCCAAGGGCCTCACCATCTATTATCTCAATATGGCGATGGGAGGCAGTTTGTGTTGTGTTAATTTCCTTCAATAAATCAGTAATTATTGCAATCCTGTCCCTGCTGTTTATTCTGCAGCTGTTTTTCCATTTGTCGAGAGAGCGGGTGTTCTCTGAGGACCGCATGCGTTTCTACAGTGCTGAAATAGTCTGGACTACCTGAGATTGTGTGCCGGGATCTCAAGGTAAACAAAAGAATGGGGGAAGCAATCAGATATTTGGGAAGTTGTTGTTTCCCCCATAACGTCACCCCGCTCCTCCGCTCTCTCCACTGGCTTCCAGTTGAAGCTCGCATCCGCTACAAGACCATGGTGCTTGCCTACGGAGCTGTGAGGGGAACGGCACCTCCGTACCTTCAGGCTCTGATCAGGCCCTACACCCAAACAAGGGCACTGCGTTCATCCACCTCTGGCCTGCTCGCCTCCCTACCTCTGAGGAAGTACAGCTCCCGCTCAGCCCAGTCAAAACTGTTCGCTGCTCTGGCACCCCAATGGTGGAACAAACTCCCCCACGACGCCAGGTCAGCGGAGTCAATCACCACCTTCCGGAAACACCTGAAACACCACCTCTTTAAGGAATACCTAGGATAGGATAAAGTAATCCTTCTAACCCCCCCCCCCCTTAAAAGAGTTAGATGCACTATTGTAAAGTGGTTGTTCCACTGGATATCATAAGGTGAATGCACCAACTTGTAAGTCGCTCTGGATAAGAGCGTCTGCTAAATGACTTAAATGTAAATGTAAATGTAACGTGGCCCTTTATCCTATGCGAGTGGGATTTGGGGAATATACTGTAAGTAATTAAAAGCTCCAGAGTTTTCAGTTTTGGTAGTGAGGGGCTTTTTAGAAAACATCAAAACTCTCTGAGCTGTGAAAGATGACATGAAAAATTAAGCGTTTGCCATTACAATTAAAAGGTTAACTGGTTGACGAGCTTGAGGTGTCTTTCCCTTCATCTGCTGGGAACTGTGGACAAGAAGGAGACTTGTTCGCTTTTCTCCTTTTTAATAAATGTTGCTCTAGTCTGACTATTCAACTTCCCTCACAATGTAGAGTGAAGTGTCTCCACAGCACATTGATTCTCTTGTGTTCTTGAAATGATAAAAAAAACTTGAGGGACATAGAGCAGAATCACAGACTGCCTTCTCTTGTGCAGCTCAGCATTACGGATTGTGTCAGAGTCGGTGAGTTTACAGTACATCCTTTTAGAAGCCTGTTTTTCTAACTGTGTTGCACTGCAGTGCTTGTCTGACCTTGTTTCATTGTTCTGCCCCCCCAGGCTTTGCCTTCAGTGCTTTCAGTGTGGTTTTTTCTCCCTTCCTCCTGCAGCTGGAGAACCTAATGCTAGACAAAAATGGACATGTCAAAATTGCAGACTTTGGGCCCTGGAAGGAAGGAATCACAGATGCTGCTACTATGAAGACTTTCTGTGGTGCTCCAGAGGTACAGTACTGACAGTCTAAACCCACATTACCAGTCCGGTATATTCACCCCTTCAATCCCCTGACAGTACAAAAATCACCCAAGCATTAGAACGGTCTACATCGTTATCCAGTTCACTTAGATGTAGAACTGAACATCATAAACTGACTACAACAACCAGAGTCTGTAGACATACTGGAGCCTATTTATGGCCAAGGTTTTGAGATTCATCTGCCAAATAATACATGCAGCTATGGCAGCAGGTTTACGTCATCCTCATGGCAGAGTCCTATAGCTAATGATGCCATTGGGACTCGCTGCCGCTCAGTGAGGATAATGTAAACCCCACACATGCTCTATCGGAGACTCTCCCTGGAGTCAGGCTGACAAACACGTAGATGTGTGTTGTTGTAGGATGAAATCGAGGAATGTAGTTCTCAAGCACCGTCTCCAGGCCCATCCCTCAGCTTTTCACCTAAATAGAGGATTCTAGCTCTGAGGATTCTAGCTTTATGTAGTCTGTTAAGATATTTTATCAAGGTTTAAGATAAATGATTAAATAATTCTACCCAGAAACTTAACCATTAGGATTAGAGGTTATGTAGCATGGACAAGGGGTAATTAAAAATGATAACTATTGTGGAAGAAAGGAATGTATGTGTGTGCCGAAGGAAAGCAAAGAGACTAGTTAACCTATGTTTGAACCGACCCAGCTATAACTCTGTGGAGATAAAATAAGACAGCGAGAGCCCCTCCAGGTTTTCCGTATCTGGGGGGGACTGGACCTGTCAGCTGAGTGGTAAGGAACTGTGGCAGACAACTTGTGACCACTGTGAAACTGATAACAGGGATGGAAGTCTCCCCACCCAGGGAGGGGAGAGACCTTGGGCTGGTAGTAGATTGTATAACAGGGGGCGGACAATGTATGAGAAAGAGAATTGTGAACTATATTGCCATTGTATCTGAGAGGAGGAGGGACGTTTATGATGAAATGTGAGGTATATAAACCAATGTACCGGAAATGATAGGCAGAACGTTCCCGTAAATAAACATTTGACTATTGTAGACTGGGCCTCTGTCTGTTTTTATTTCTATCAGTATCCTACAAATCCTGATATAGCAGACTGAGAAATTTAATTTAATTGGTTAAAGAACATGAGAATTTAATTCTCCTAACAAGTCACTGTAATGTTCAGTAATGAGCTGCTATATTCTGGTAAGCAACAGTAAAGTGGATGTCCACTACGTAACAAGTATTTTCTGTCCTTTCTGAATGTAAAAAAAATAAGAAAATTACCACATTGCAAACCATTTTTTTAAATTTATCTAACCAATGCTTTAACATTACCAATGTTATATTCTCAGGTCTTACTGTCTCCATCCAACAGTTAGAAACAGTTGTCCCTTACAGGGCTGTCACGATCGTCGTAAGAAGCGGACCAAAGTGCAGCGTGGTTTGAATACATTCTTCTATATTTAATGAAGAACACTTAAACAAACTTACAAAACAAAACGAATAAGACGAACGTGACCGCTATATAAACAATGTGCTAACATATAACATAGACAATAACCCACAACCCACAATACAAAACAGGCTACCTAAATATGGTTCCCAATCAGAGACAACGCAAAACACCTGTCTCTGATTGAGAACCATATCAGGCCAAACACATAGAAATATACAAACCAGACATACAACATAGAATGCCCACACAGATCACACCCTGACCAACCAAAACATAAAACATACAAAGCAAACTATGGTCAGGGCGTGACAAGGGCAGTGGCTACAATACATTTGTATTTATTATGGATCCCCATTATCCCCACAGTCTCCCTGTGGTCCAGCAAAGTTAAGGCAGTTATACATTTTTAAAACATTACAATACATTCATATTTATAGTGTGCGTAGGAGTGAGGACTGTGGGTGGGGTGGGGGGAAAAGACAGGGGATAGAGGGTTGGGGGCGGAGAGGGGGCATAGATCCCACTTGAAAAAGTATGGAAGACAATTTGGCGGTAAATGTTGTTTTGCTAAGGCCATCCTCTGTGCCAGGAGATTATTTGAGTGTTGGTTATTTTTCAGAGTGTGTGATTGCAAAAAAAGTATGTGCTAAATAGAGGCAGATGGTGGCAGATGGGGGAGGTTGGAAGAAGGTGGCTGGGAAACCTGGAAATCTATATCACTGCACTGGTGTAAAAATAACAGAACACACTACCAGCCAGTTCCAGACATGCAAAGTAGATGGGATTGTAAAGAGGGAAGAGAATAGGAGAAAACACTTTAAAATAAACGCTTAGATCGTTTTTTATTTTGTTCATGTGTAAAATATGTTTTATTTACCATCTTTGTATGAAAGGATTTTTGGTAATAATTATGTTTTGCCAAATTCTCTCCTTCTAGTTTAGCTTACTTTAGCCTTTTGATTATTTAAATTATAACTCAGTGACATCTTTTCAAAGTTTTAAATGCATGTTTTTTTATAAGGTTTAAAAATTTGCAGCTTAAAAAGATTGGGAACATATAACCAAATCATTTAATAACGAAAATAAATACTGGTAGTAAAAATATATTAAATTGTTTAGTTTCCACATATACAGTGCATTCGGAATGTTTTCAGGCCACTTGACTTGTTCCACATTTTGTTATGTTACAGCCTTATTCTAAAATGTATTAAATAGTTTTTTCCCCTCACAAATCTACACACAATACCCCATAATGACAAAGCAAAAACAGGTTTTTAGAAATCTTTGCAAAATACTCTTTACTCGGTACTTTGTTGAAGCACATTTTTGGGTATGACGCTACAAGCTTGGCACACCTTTATTTGGAGAGTTTATCCCTTACTTCTTTGCACATCCTCTCAAGCTCTGCCAAGTTGGATGGGGAGCGTTGCTGCACAGCTATTTTCAGGTCTTCCCAGAGAGGTTCGATCGGGCTCATGTCCGGGGTCTGGCTGGGTCACTCAAGGACATTCAGAGACTTGTCCCGAAGCCACTCCTGCGTTGTATTGGCTGTGAGTTTAGGGTCATTGTCCTTTTGGAAGGTGAACCTTCACCCCCATTCTGAGTTACTGATCACTCTGGAGCAGATTTTCATCAAGTATCTCTCTGTACTTTGCTCTGTTCATCTTTGCCTCGATCCTGACTAGTCTCCCAGTCCATGCCGCTGAAAAACATCCCCACAGTATGATGCTGCCACCACCATGCTTCACCGTAGGGATTGTGCCAGGTTTCCTCCAGACGTGACATTTGGCATTCAGGCCAAATAGTTATATCTTGGTTTCATCAGACCAGACAATTTTGTTTCTCATTGTCTGAGAGTCTTTAGGGACCTTTAGGCAAACTCCAAGTGGCTGTCATATGCTTTTCACTGAGGAGTGGCTTCTGTCTGGCCACTCTACAATAAAGGCCTGATTGGTGGAATGCTGCAGAGATGGTTGTCCTTCTGGAAGGTTCTCCCATCTCCACAGAGTAACTCTAGAGCTCTGTTAGATTGACAATCGGGTTCTTGGTCACCTCCCTGACCAAGGCCATGCTCCCCCGATTGCTCAGTTTGGCCGGGCGGCAAGCTGTATGAAGAGTCTTGGTGGGTCCAAACATCTTCCATTTAAAAATGATGGAGGCCACTGTGTTCTTGGGGACCTGCAATGCTGCAGAAATGTTTTGGTACCCTTCCCCAGATCTGTGCCTCAACACAATCCTGTCTCGGAGCTCTACAGACAATTCCTTCGAGTTGTTTTTTGCTCTGACATGCACTGTCAACTGTGGGACCTTATAGACACAATACTGTCTGTCTGTCTGTTTGTCTGTCCCATAGAGACACCATACTGGGACCTTATTTCCGAATCACATCCAATCAATTGAATTTACCACAGGTGGACTCCAATCAAATTGTAGAAACATATCAATGATAATCAATGGAAACAGGATGCACCTGAGTTCAATTTCAAGTCTCATAGCAAAGGGTCTGAATACTTATGTTAATAAGGTACTGTTTTTTAAAATGTTTTATAAATTTGCAAACATTTCTAAAGTCTGTTTTTGGTTTGTCAATATGGGGTATTGTGTGTAGATTGCTGAGGATTTAAAAAAATCAGTTTAGAATAAGGCTGTAACGTAACAAAATGTGGAAAAAGTCAAGGGTTCTGAATACTTTCTGAATGCACTGTGTAAATGTGTGTGTATATATAAACATTATAGCCTATTATGTTTATTTGTGTGTTTATGTGTATGTATTTGTGTGTAGAGCAGGCTGGAGAAGTCTGGAGCAGGCTAGAGCAGGCTGGAGAAGGCTAGAGCAGGATGGGGCAGGCTGGAGCAGGCTAGAGCAGGATGGGGCAGGCTAGAGCAGGCTGGAGCAGGATGGGGCAGGCTAGAGCAGGATGGGGCAGGCTAGAGCCGGCCGGAGCAGGCTAGAGCAGGCCGGAGCAGGCTGGAGAAGGCTAGAGCAGGCTGGAGAAGGCTAGAGCAGGATGGGGCAGGCTAGAGCAGGATGGGGCAGGCTAGAGCAGGCTGGAGAAGGCTAGAGCAGGCTGGAGAAGGCTAGAGCAGGATGGGGCAGGCTAGAGCAGGATGGGGCAGGCTAGAGCAGGCTGGAGCAGGATGGGGCAGGCTAGAGCAGGCTGGAGCAGGCTAGAACAGGCTGGAGAAGGCTAGAGCAGGATGGGGCAGGCTAGAGCAGGCTGGAGCAGGCTGGAGCAGGCTAGAGCAGGATGGGGCAGGCTGGAGCAGGCTGGAACAGGCTGGAGCAGGCTGGAGCAGTTGGAAAAGTATAGAGCAGGCTGGAGAAGGCTGGAGAAGTATAGAGCATGGCTGGAGCAGGCTGGGAAATGATAGAGCAGGCTGGAACAGGCTGGAGCAGGCTGGGCTGGTGGAGCTGTGTGTTTGTTCCCTGTGCCCTGCTCGGTAACTGTGCTGGTGGAGCCACAGGCTCGCTCTCACTGTCCCTGCCCAGGCAAGCCTGCCAAGGGCACCAGTCAGTCCTGGGAGCAGCAGCCCCGCCACATGGCTGTCCGAACGAGGTCTGTTCCTCCCCTCCAGGCCTGCCTATCTGCCTGTGGCTCTGAAACAGAGGGGAACCCAACTGGCTCTGTGTGGATTAATCTCATCCCCGCTTGCACCCGAGCTGCTCTGCTACAGTCCCAGCCACTCCCTGCACACACACATACGTATGTACACACACACACACACACACACACACACACACACACACACACACACACACACACACACACACACACACACACACACACACACACACACACACACACACACACACACGCTACAGCTCGTACTCTGAACGGTCTCTTTTGACCTGATATGAATCTCAATAGCCTTATGGTGTTCAGACAGCTCCAACATAACAGTTTCTTCTGGCCTTAGGTGATGAAACTGCATTAAACTAGTTTCTCTCTTTTGGTTTAATGAGGGGATGAATATTCCATCTGGTGTGCATGGTAACGTTCCTTCCCAGGTTTTTCCTTGGTAATCCTTGGTTATCCCTCCAGCATTATGTTCAAACCCATCTATAATTCTTCTGTGGTTGTACCACTGTTTCTCTGTGCTGCTGATCTCCATCCAGCCGGTTGTACATCTTGATAAGCTCAATACGCATGATTACCAGGAGTTTGCTTCCTTTGTTATTTAGTTTAATAATTCTCAGCTTTCTGGGATTACATGTAGTGTACAAACTCCCAGTAACTTGGTTCAGTCTTTTAGTCTTTTAAAGTTCAGTCTTACTGAGTTCTTAGTGATTAGGGCCTGTATTCATAAAATGTATCAGAGTGGGACTGCTGATCTAGGATCAGGTCCTCCCTGTCTTCTTCAATAGTGTAAATGGCAAAACTGATCCTTGATCAGCACTCCTACTCTGAAACGCTATATGAATACAGGCCCAAAAATTCAGAATATTTTTGGGAGGTTTTCCTGTTGTCTTGGTTGATGTTTTGTGGGTAGGACATCTGTTAGATGCCTCTCCTGTAACCAGAGAGAGTTGTGTGTCAGAGGAGAGACGTCCAGGTTCTGCTTCCCATTACAGTTTTTTTTACAATCGCTAGGATCCATTTCTCAATACTTAGGTCACTTTTTCAAAACTCTTCACACAGTTCTCCTAACTAACTTTCAGCTTGGCACAGCAGTTAATTTCACGTTCAAAATGCCCTAAAACTACCAAAACACTTCATACATGTCTCAAATCAACTCGTTCTTCCATAACACTAGCAAAGGTTGTCACCCAACAAGCACACGTTGTCACTCATAAAACAATGACCTAAACAACACTAACAACAGGTAGCATTACACAATGTTTTCTCTACAAAACAAAAATGACACCTCTCTACTGTTTAGAATTTACTGCAGTATATGTTACAGGAATGTATCAGACATGATGCAATATGCTTCAATATGTTTTATGTAATTTTATGGCATTGAGTGATTCCAAAATACAATAATTTGTATATACACCATCTACCGATACAGATACAGTAGCAATGCTAGTCACCCCTGTCTTCTGCATTTGGCCACAGGTTCTCATCCACGTCACATCTTATGTCCTCTTGGGCAATACACCTAGGAAAGAATATTTTGGCATGTCTGGTCCATCCCTGGCAATCTTCTGCAGATATGTCCAGGCATCCAGCATTCATGGTGGTCATAAAACCTTCCACCTCAATGAGGAACATAATTCCTCTATGGGGTTGAGGAATAGAGAGTAAGGAAGGAGGAAAAGTGACATCATCCTGGGATGGGCTGCAAACCACTCTGTGACTGCACGGGAGTGATGAAATGTCACATTGTCCCATACAATTACAAACGTTGGCCGATTTCGCCTCACTGCAACCCTTTCCTCACCTGGCACAACCCTTCAATAGAGGTCATCCAGGAACTAAATGAGACGCTCGGTGTTGTATGGCCCAATTAGCAGTTTGTGTAACAGCAATCCATCAGAGGATATTGCTGCACACATTGTGATGTTGGCACCTCTCTGGCCCGGGACATCCACTGTGGCTCTTTTCCCAATCACATTCCTTCCTTGCCACCGTGTTTTGGCCAAGTTGAAACCAGCCTCATCCACAAAGATGAATATGTGGGGTGTTTGCCTGGCTTCAATCTCCATGACTCTCTAAAATAAATCCACATGGCAACATAAGAGTTAGGCTATTACGGTAGTTTACATTATACCTAAAAACATGCCATTGTGTGCCTCTGCCCTATTTGGTTTTATTCAAAACCAGTTCTGTATTTTATAGTCATCTTACCTGGACTTATTGGTTCCTGAGTTGCTTGACTCGTTCAGAGTTCCTCTCAAAGGGGACAGTGTACAACTGCTTCATCCTGACTTGATGTTGTTTCAGGACTCTAGAAATATTTGTTATGCTTACATTGTCTGCCAACACTCGTCCCGAATCTCTGAGTTTTATGCCATTGTTTCTGATGACCATATCAACGATTGCAGTTTCCTGAACAGCAGTGAAAATCCTACCTCTCCCGCTTGTAGGAGGTAACCGTTGGGTCCTAAGCAGAAATACAAAAACAATTACAATTACACACAAGTAGGTTTGGAGGCTTTGCTCAATGTACTTCTGTAATGTGCAGTTCAGTCAGATGCCCTTGCAGAATGCACATCTTACCTGTTGTTCTGCCGTAAATTTCTCAGAATAAATGCCACTGTTGAGCTTTGCAGATCTGGCTGCACTCTCAGACCAGCCTCTCTCATTGATAGACCATGATTTATTACATGATCAGTTATAGCAGACCTAATCTCATCTGAGACTACAGCTCTTGATCTTCCTCTCAGTCTTCTTCCACCACGCATACGTACTTCTCTCCCTCTTCCTCTCCCAGCCACTCTTCTTCCTCTGTCAGCCACTTCTCTATCTCTGGCTGGGTCCATGTTTACATTACAGTACAGCATTATTCCTAAAATGTCCCCTTTTGTATAGATGGTAATGTAATTGAAAGACTGACACCTGTGTAGGTGTTCAGCTACAATGGGAATCAGCTGTGGTTGGTCTAATTGTTTTGATAGTATTTCATTTGTTAGATTTGGAATATATTTCAATACGGTATTACTGTAGAAATGTAGCAAATTTATGTCTTATTCAATTTTGTGTTATTTTAGGGTTTGAACTTAAGTTTAACAGTTTTGAAAAGAGTATGTAAACATGTGTAAATTGGCCTGTAGGTACATAGAGTTTTGGTGGTGGTTGTGTCTGAGTGAGAAAAGAGTTCATGAAAATTGAAAGATGTAGTCATTGAATGCATTTCGTGCCAAAGCAATGAAAAATGATCCACAGTTTAGCCCACACAGACTGCTGTTGTGCTCACTGTGTGAAGAGTTTGAAAAAGTGACGTAAGTATTGAGAAATGGGTCCTAGCGATTGTAAAAAACTGTCAAATAACAGATGAGACATTATTATTCTGGAGATTCAGAGCATATGCTGAACTGGCCTTTCTCTAGCACAGCTTGTCATTAGGTAGACATTTCCTCAGCAACGGTCTGAAATAGAGCCTGTCCTCCCTCCATTTCTCTTCCTCCCTTGCGGCAGTGGCGGCAGGTAGCCTAGTGGTTATTGGGCTAGTAACTGAAAAATGTAAAAATTCAACTAGATGAACGGCAGCATACCTGAGAGGATGAAAGAGAAGGTAGAGTCTCTGTATTAGTACGGCAGCTCAGATAGAAGGCTTTGATTCAGACGTGGCTCCTCTGGCACCATGCTTCCAGTAGCCAGGCATCCACCTCTCTTTCTGGTGAGGCTGCCCTTGAACCATGTATCATGATGGCGAGGCCCTCTATGTCCATCCAGGAGCGTTTCCTGTCTGCCCGTACCAGGTAGGGCCACCAGGGACACCCACTTGGCTTGGCCAACAGGGGCATCTGTGGCTGACAGGAGCAGAGTGACAGCCATCGCAGAGTCTATGTAATGATGCCACTGCATGATGTAACCCTGTAGCATGGAATAGGCTTTTGTGTTAGTCATAGTTAACCAACTGGATCTGGAGACGGAAACTCACGAGGGTCAAATGTCCACCAGCTCCTTTGTTAACCGACTTTTCATCAGAAGTTCCTCTGAACTGCAATGTTGAATAGCGGAGTGAGTGATGTGTGTCTGTCTGTCCCATAGAGACACCATACTGTCTGTCCCGTTGAGACACAATACTGTCTGTCTGTCTGTCTGTTTGTCCCATAGAGACACCTTGCTGTCTGTCCGATAGAGACACCATAATGTCTGTCTGTCCCATAAATACACAATACTGTCTGTCTGTCCCATAGAGACACCTTACTGTCTGTCTGTCCCATAAAGACACAATACTGTCTGTCTGTCTGTTTGTCTGTCCCATAGAGACACAATACTGTCTGTCTGTCTGTTTGTCTGTCCCATAGAGACACCTTACTGTCTGTCTGTCTGTCTGTCTGTCTGTCTGTCTGTCTGTCTGTCTGTCTGTCTGTGTTACGGTTGTGTGGAGAGACGGACCAAGGCGCAGCGTGATTAAAGTTCCACATATTTATTTACGCGAATCTTCCAAACAAAAAAGAAACAAACAATGAACCGTGACATCAGAGGTGCCACATGCACTAACTCAAAACAATATCCCACAAAACACAGGTGGGAAAAAGGCTACCTAAATATGATCCCCAATTAGAGGCAACGATTACCACCTCTAATTGGGAACCATACGAAGCACACCAATATAGAAATAAATATACTAGATCAACCCCTAGTCACGCCCTGACCTACTACACCATAGAGAACCAAGGGCTCTCTATGGTCAGGGCGTGACAGTCTGTCTGTTTGTCTGTCCCATAGAGACACCTTACTGTCTGTCCAATAGAGACGCCATACTGTCTGTCTGTCCCATAAAGACACCTTACTGTCTGTCCCATAGAGACACCATACCGTCTGTTCCAATGGAGGACAATGACTATGACAGGGCGGTGGACTGGTGGGGTCTGGGCGTGGTCATGTATGACATGATGTGCGGTCGGCTGCCCTTCTACAACCAGGACCACGAGAAGCTGTTTGAGCTAATCCTCATGGAGGACATCAAGATCCCCCGCACGCTGTTGGTAATGACTGTAATATTTATGATAAGAAGGTATTGCCTGCACTGTTTACAATAAGGTCATGCCTGCAATGCAAGTTCTATCATATGTACACATTCATATTGTAGAATCATTTTGAAAGTCCTATAGGAAGTTCTACAGGAAGTCCTGCAGGAAGTCCTAAATTAAGTCTTACAGGAAGTCCTACAGGAAGTTCTACATGACTCCTGCCCTTTGCCTCTCACCAGTATGCATCCCTGATCATAGTTTATTAACTCACTGTCTAGTTAGAGGAAAGTTGTCCTTGCTCTTTCAGTGCTTTACCATCAATACAAAGTACATACCTAAGGGGGAGGTGAAATGCGTTGTGGGAGGTGCACACTCGTGGCCTCCAGATCTGCCTGTGTGCTGCGACGCCTCTGTGACACAAGTACTGTGTGTTTCTCTCCCCTCCTACCTAGCTGATATCGCCCTTCAAACCTCAGGTGGCGTCAGAAGCAGATACCAGGTTTTTCGACAAAGAATTCACGGCACAGAGAATTACAATAACTTCTCCTGAAAAATGTGAGTGAAACATATTGTTCTTTGATGCTAATGTTTAAAAGGTATTGACACTGTCACGGCACCTTGCTCAGGCTATGTTAGATGTGCAAGTGGTGTCACAATGTTGTTCCATATATTAGGCGATCACTTTAGTCTTATTTTGGGGGTAGATTCTATCAGATTTGCGCGAGCCGACAACCGCATAGTGGTGTCTAAAGTGGAACTGCGTTAGAGCTGTCAAATCCACAAGTGGCTCTCGGCATTATACCTGAAGTGGACATTGCCATTGGCTGCATTAATAGAAATCCCATGCAGCCTTGTTTACAAGTTTGAACACTGGAATGTGAGATGTAATCTACACCTCGGTTAGGCTGATAAAAATGATCATTCCTTTGTTTAATGATTTTCAATTTGAGTCATTATTTCTATATAGCCTACACTTTCTCTTTCAGAACTTCTAAGGCTAGTGAGACGGATGTGGCTTCATGACAATGATCAAAAGAGCAGCTGCTCACCGATTTGACAGTTCCAATGCAGTTCCATCTCTGACACCAGCAAAACATCAGCCATGCAGGTGTCAGCTATTGCCGGTTAATGCTTGATATATTTGAATCTAGGCTTTAACAGCATATTAAAGACAGCATATTAAAGCAACAGCATATTAAAGAGTTCTATCAGTACTAAGGTAGTATTATTAAACATTTCCCGTAAGACTTCTACATTTCATGGACCTCTAACCTGGGACGTCTCAGTGGTATTAAAACCTCTAAGTTCTCTTATCCGCATATTTAAGAGCTGTATACATTTCAACTCCGTTTCCAACTAGTATGAAGCAACTGTCATCTTCCACCATCTGGCCATTCCTTTAATACATGTAAACACATGATAATGGCGCAGAACAAGCTTCTTTTTATTACATTTTAATTTAATAATAACACACTGCACGTTTAGGCCTTTTTCCTTACCTCTGCTTCCCTAAAACAAGAAACAAAAGAATGAGTACTTACAAAGTCTATATATTCATTGGCTTTAAGGTTTTAAAGTCAAGAGTTTTGAAGAATAGGCGTAGATGGATAATAGCTATTAAGCTTACTGAAGTAATGAGTATTAGAAGCCCCGTTTATACCTGGTGCTAATATGCTTCATTTGTCCTGATCTTGTCCACATTCTGATTGTGCCAATATTACCCAATACTACCTCCGGAGGTTGTCAGACACACATTGTGTCTGGATATCTTACAAGTGTGGACGGATCTAGACAGAAACAATTTAAATCAAAATCATTGATGGGTCGCACCATTGACTTATGGCCTCAATATGTGGCTTAAATATTATTTTGAAAGGATATCTATCAAATAATTTACATAGAGGGAGGGACCAGGAAATCTGGTCACAATGCAGATACAGTGGACCGATGCGAAACACATTTTAATACCGTGTGTAGACATTTCTGAAAATGTGGGGACAATCAGAATGTGGACAAGATCAGGATAAAGGATACATGTTAGAACCAGGTATAAACAGGGCTATAGACTCAAGGACCAATGTTCCCTAGTTAGATAGAGTGTCGACTGTGTGTCTGGTCACACTGTATAACTTACTGTTGTGGCTGACTACGTTGGGATCTTGTAAAACAGCCCACTTTGCTTTGTTAACATTATGGTGTTGTATTACCCTTTACCATAGCTAATAGTCAATGATCAATTATTTTTGTTGGTCATACTTGTATTCCAGTGTACCACATAGTCAGCATAGGAATCTTATAGTGATAGCCACCCATCTACTCTGATGACTGACATCATTTGATTTATTATAAAAGTGTACAACATTTAGTAACTTGAGCTCTGTGGATGAAGAGTCATAGTATTCAGTGGTACGTAACACACCATTCTGTATAACTCTATGGTGAGGCCTGTCCACCAGTCATAAGTTAGCTTTGATTTAGCATCAATGATCTAGGATTCTCCATTGAAAAGACAAGCAGAGTATTTTGGTTTCCTGGTTACGTTCAAGTTCCATTTCAGATGTTTGATTGCAATATTATTTAGGTTCAGTGTTCAGTACATTCCACCGGTGGTTTGAAAAGCATGGAGCACATAGCCTATCATGCTAATGTCAGAGCAGAAGCCAAACTATATATTGTAGAGACTTATCCTGTCTGGGAAGGTATGAGTTGACTAGAAGAGTTTGAGACTGAATGTAGTGATGTGAACCAGAAAGACCAAAGCAGGTGCAGTAACATTGATAAGGTTATTTATTACACATTCCCAAAAGATGAATGATTTGTCTTATACTCATTGTAGTTGGCAGGATTCAATAAGAGGGAAGAAGAGTAACTTCAGCAAGAGGGAAGTATATTGTGTACAGCGTGAGTACAGTATACTGTACATTACTAGTTCAGAAAGGCTGTGGTATGGTTTTGACAGTAGGAGTAGTAGTAGAGTAGTTGTAGAACTAATACCATGGTGAAGCAGGGTGCATGGAACAGGTATGGTTTTGAGATTCTATTGCAAACTGAGCTGTGGTGGATCTTGATGTTCAGTTGTCAGAAGAGAAATATGGGATAGCAAGATACAGTGCATTGCAAAAGTATTCACCCTGTCACACCCTGGCCTTAGTTATCTTTGTTTTCATTATTTATTTTAGTTAGGTCAGGGTGTGACATGGGGAATGTTTGTGTTTTGTCTCGTCTTGGGTGGTTATATGGTAAAGGGGGTGTTGGGTTTAGTGTATGGGTTTGTGTTCAGGGAATGTTTCTAGGTATGTCTATGGTTGCCTGAGTGGTTCTCAATCAGAGACAGATGTCTTTCATTTGTCTCTGATTGGGAGCCATATTTAATTAAGGCAGCCATGGGCATCATGTGTTTGTGGGTAATTGTCTATGTTCTATGTTGCATGTGTCCACTTAGTTCAGGTTTAGCTTCACGATCGTTTGTTTTGTTCATTTTGTAAGTGTTTGTTTTGTCCTTAATTAAAAGAAGATGTATTTTTCACACGCTGCGCCTTGGTCCTCTCTCTCTTATCAAGACGATCCTGACAGAATTACCCACCTGAATCGGACCAAGCGGCGTGTCAAGCAGCAACAGGAGCAACCCACACAGGATTTATGGCAAAGGGATCAGGATCTGGGCTACACTACGTGGGAGGAGATCGACAGGTGGGCGATCGACCCAGGGCGAGTGCCGGAGCCCGCCTGGGATTCTCTGGCTCAGTGCGAGGAGGGATACCGGCGAATGGAGGCAGCACGAAGACGCGGTAGGAAGCCTGTGAGTCAGCCCCAAAAATTTATTGGGGGGGCCTTAAAGGGAGTGTGGCGAAGTCAGGTAGGAGACCTGCGCCTACTCCCTGTACTTACCGTGGAGAGCGAGAGTACGGGCAGACACCGTGTTACGCAGTAGAGCGCATGGTGTCTCCTGTACGAGTGCATAGCCCGGTTCGGTACATTCCAGCTCCAGGTATCGGCCGGGCTAGATTGAGCGTTGAGCCGGATGTCATGAAGCCGGCCCAACGCATCTGGCCACCAGTGCGTCTTCTCGGGCCGGCTTACATGGCACCAGCCTTACGCATGGTGTCCCCGGTTCGCCTACATAGCCCGGTGCGGGTTATTCCACCTCCCCGCACTGGTCAGGCGACGGGGAGCATACAACCAGGTAAGGTTGGACAGGCTCGGTGCTCAAGGGAGCCAGTACGCCTGCACGGTCCGGTATTTCCGGAGCCACCTCCCCGCCCCAGCCCAGTACCACCAGTGCCTACATCACGCACCAGGCTTCCTGTGCGTCTCCAGAGCCCTGTTCCTCCTCCACGCACTAGCCCTATGGTGCGTGTCTCCAGCCCATTACCACCAGTGCCTACACCACGCACCAAGCCTCCTGTGTGTTCCCAGAGTCCTGTGCGTCCTGTTGCTGCTCCCCGCACTAGCCCTGAGATGCGTGTCCCCAGCCCGGTACCACCAGTGCCGGCACCACGCACTAGGCCAAATGTGCGTCTCCAGGGTCCAGTATGCCCTGTTCCTGTTCCCCGCACTAGCCTGATGGTGCGTGTCCTTAGCCCGGTACCTCCAGTTCCGGTACCACGCACCAGGCCTACAGTGCGTCTCAGCCGGACAGAATTTGCCGTCTGCCCAGCGGCGCCTGAACTGCCCGTCTGCCCAGCGGCGCCTGAACTGCCCGTCTGCCCAACGGCGCCTGAACTGCCCGTCTGCCCAACGGCGCCTGAACTGCCCGTCTGCCCAACGGCGCCTGAACTGCCCGTCTGCCCAACAGCGCCTGAACTGCCCGTCTGCCCAACGGCGCCTGAACTGCCCGTCTGCCCAACGGCGCCTGAACTGCCCGTCTGCCCAACGGCGCCTGAACTGCCCGTCTGCCCAACGGCGCCTTAACTGCCCGTCTGCCCAACGCCGTCTGAACTGTCCGTCTGTACTGAGCCTTCAAAGCCGCCCGTCTGCCATGAGCCTTCAGAGCCGCCCGTCTGCCATGAGCCTTCAGAGCCGTCCGCCAGACAGGAGCCGCTAGAGCCGTCCGCCAGACAGGAGCCGCTAGAGCCGTCCGCCAGACAGGAGCCGCTAGAGCCGTCCGCCAGACAGGATCAGCCAGAGCCGTCCGCCAGCCAGGATCAGCCAGAGCCGTCCGTCAGCCAGGACCAGCCAGAGCCGTCCGTCAGCCAGGACCAGCCAGAGCCGTCCGTCAGGATCCGCCAGAGCCAGCCAGCCAGGATCCGCCAGAGCCGTCAGCCAGCCATGAGCAGCCATATCCGTCAGCCAGCCATGAGCAGCCATATCCGTCAGCCAGCCATGAGCAGCCAGATCCGTCAGCCAGCCATGAGCAGCCAGATCCGTCAGCCAGCCATGAGCAGCCAGAGCCGTCAGCCAGCCATGAGCAGCCAGATCCGTCAGCCAGTCCGGAGCTGCCGTCCCTCAGTCCGGAGCTGCCGTCCCTCAGTCCGGAGCTGCCGTCCCTCAGTCCGGAGCTGCCGTCCCTCAGTCCGGAGCTACCCCTCAGTCCGGAGCTACCCCTCAGTCCGGAGCTACCCCTCAGTCCGGAGCTACCCATCCGTCCGGTGGCGCCCTCTGGGATGGTCTTCAGTCCGGGACTTTCTACAAGGGTCGCCGCTCCAGAGGCGCCACCAAAGCGGGTATTGACAATGGTGGAGTGGGGGCCACGTCCCGCACCCGAGCCGCCGCCATATTAAGGCCCACCCCGGACCCTCCCCTTCTATGTCAGGTTGTGCGGTCGGAGTCCGCACCTTTGGGGGGGGGGGGGGGGGGTACTGTCACACCCTGGCCTTAGTTATCTTTGTTTTCATTATTTATTTTAGTTAGGTCAGGGTGTGACATGGGGAATGTTTGTGTTTTGTCTCGTCTTGGGTGGTTATATGGTAAAGGGGGTGTTGGGTTTAGTGTATGGGTTTGTGTTCAGGGAATGTTTCTAGGTATGTCTATGGTTGCCTGAGTGGTTCTCAATCAGAGACAGATGTCTTTCATTTGTCTCTGATTGGGAGCCATATTTAAGGCAGCCATGGGCATCATGTGTTTGTGGGTAATTGTCTATGTTCTATGTTGCATGTGTGCACTTAGTTCAGGTTTAGCTTCACGATCGTTTGTTTTGTTCATTTTGTAAGTGTTTGTTTTTTCCTTCATTAAAAGAAGATGTATTTTTCACGCGCTGCGCCTTGGTCCTCTCTCTTATCAAGACGATCGTGACACACCCCCTTGGCATTTTTCCTATTTTGTTACATTACTAACTGTAATTTAAATGGATTTTTATTTGGAATTCATGTAATGGACATACACAAAATAGTCCAAATTGGTGAAGTGAAATGAAAAAAATTACTTATTTCAAATAATTCAAAAAAAAGAAAAGAAAGAAAAGTAGTGCATGCATATGTATACAGCCCCTTTGCTATGAAGCCCCTAAATACGATCTGGTGCAACCAATTACCTTCAGAAGTCATAAATTTGGTTAAATAAAGTACACCTGTGTGCAATCTAAGTGTCACATGATTTTCACATGATCTCAGTATGTATACACCTGTTCTGAAAGGCTCTAGAGTCTGCAACACCACTAAGCAAGAGGCACCACCAAGCAAGTGGCACTATGAAGACCAAGGAGCTCTCTAAACAGGTCAGGGACAAAGTTGTGGAGAAGTACAGATCAGGTTTGGGTTATAAAAAAAATTCTGAAACTTTGAACATCCCACGGTGCACCATTAAATCCATTATTTAAAAAATTTAAAGAATATGGCACCACAACAAATCTGCCAAGAGAAGGCCGCCCACCAAAACTCACAGACCAGGCAAGGAGGGCATTAATCAGAGAGGCAACAAAGAGACCAAAGACAACCTAGAAGGAGCTGCAAAACTCCAGTATCTGTCCATAGGACCACTTTAAGCCGTATACTAAAAATAAGCAAACATGTTTGGTGTTCGCCAAAAGGCATGTGGGAGACTCCCCAAACATATGGAAGAAGGTACTCTGGTCAGATGAGACTAAAATGGAGCCTTTTGGCCATCAAGGAAAATGCTATGTCTGGAGCAATCACAACACCTCTCATCACCCCGAGAACACCATCCCTACAGTGAAGCAAAGTGGTGGCAGCATCATGCTGTGTCGATGTTTTTCATCGGCAGGGACTGGGAAACTGGTCAGAATTGAAGGAATGATGGATGGCGCTAAATACAGGGAAATTCTTGAGGGAAACCTGTTTCAGTCTTCCAGAGATTTGAGACTGAGACGGAGGTTCATCTTCCAGCAGGACAATGATCCTAAGCGTACTGCTAAAGCAACACTCGAGTGGTTTAAGGGTTAACATTTAAATGTCTTGGAATGGCCTAGTCAAAGGTAAGACCTCAATCCAATTGAGAATCTGTGGTATGACTCAAAGATGTGCTGTACACAAGCGGAACCCATCCAACTTGAAGGAGCTGGAGCAGTTCTGCCTTGAAGAATGGGCATAAATCTCAGTGGCTAGATGTGCCAAGCTTATAGAGACATACCCCAAGAAACTTGCATCTGTAATTGCTGCAAAAGGTGGCTCTACAAAGTATTGAATTTGGGGGGTGAACAGTTATGCACGCTCAAGTTTTATTTTTTTGGTCTTATTTCTTGTTTATTTCACAATAAAAAATGTTTTGCATCTTTAAAGTGGTAGGCATGTTGTGTAAATCAAATGATACAAACCCACCTAAAAATCTATTTTAATTCAAGATTGTAAGGCAACAAAATAGGAAAAATGCCAAGGGGCGGTGAATACTTTCGCAAGCCACTACATATTATTTGTCTTAACAGTTAATTGTTCATGACTGGCTGTTGGCCTATTGCTTTATTGATATGGCCAATAATGCAGAACAGAAGAATAATGTGGAGAGAAACTGCAAACTGAACAACTGTGATCACTAACCCCTAAGCTCTGGTCTGAGAAAGTTTTGGTTCAGTTCTTTGTCTTTCAGCCTACTTGGTTCAGTTTTCGCTTTGTCTGTCAGTATGCTTGGTTTAGTTTTCTCTTTGTCTGTCAGTATGCTTGGTTTAGTTCTCTCTTTGTCTGTCAGTATGCTTGGTTTAGTTTTCTCTTTGTCTTTCAGTCTGCTTGGTTTAGTTTTCTCTTTGTCTGTCAGTCTGCTTGGTTCAGTTATCGCTTTGTCTTTCAATCTGCTTGGTTCAGTATTCTATTTGTCTTTCAAGATGCATTCCTTTTTTGTTTTTGCTTGTCTGTGTGTTATGACTGAAGAAAAAAACACCATATATGAAAACCTTGATTAATATAGGCTTTTATGGCTTACAATGTGATTTTAAATGTAATATGGTTGAGTTTGTTTATTCTAATTTTTTGGGCTGTCATGATGTTCTGATTGTGAACAAGGGAGAGGCAAGGGGGGAGTTTTGGCACGGTCTCGCTCTCCTTTTTGGCTTTACTATTATGTTTTCTCTGCACATTCTTTCCCCCTCCACTATTTGTCAAAGTCACACAAAGAACTAAAATATTGCATAATTGTTTCAGATGCTCGATTAGGTTCTGGGGGAGATGTAAGAGAAAATATACTAATGGGGCTAGCTAAGGGCTGGATTCAATCTGCATCGTAGAAGTATCACGGAAGATCCATGTTAGAGCTTGGTTGAAATTTAAACGCAATGTTCCTGTGTTCGCGGAAATTGCATTCATAGTAAATGCTGCATATGTCATCTCAATCGGAAATTACCTTTAAATTTGAAAGCGGATCTTCCACGATACTTCCGCAATACGGATTAAATCCAGATCTGTCTCCACCCCCCTAAACGGACACTGTCAGGCAAAGCATGGGCTAAATGTCCTCTCTCCTTTCGAAATTCAAAATATGCGAGCACCTGCAAAATCATGGTTCATTCAAATGATCATTGATGAAAATATCTCCACAGTCTGTTGACATACGGTGCGATACCATCCTATGTTACGTGCATCTGTCCACGAGAGATTACTGTTGCACTGCTTCAGACAAAGAAGACTTCACATTTCGCTTGACTGGACTGTGTGATATACAGTACTTACTTCCATTTTATCCATATGATATTACTTATATGAATATGCACTTATAAAAAAGGAGTAGTCTGTTTTTATAAGGACATGTTAGAGAAGAGCGGAGAGGATTTCAAAGGGGAAGCTATTTGGCATGCAGAGGTCCTTTTTGACATTTTGACAGTGCACTCTACCCAAGGGCAACTGGCCATTGGCAGTACGGGCCAAAACGATCATACGCTTTTTTGATTCCATCCAAACATCTGCTTTGAACCCATGGCAGCACATTCATGCTCCTGTTTTATATGATAAGAGAACTGAAAATATATCCTGCTTAAAAAAGCAATGTAAGGAAGATAATTACTGGAAAGCACAGTCCCCTCATGCGGTCCATGCTTAATTTTGTTTTATAAAATTGTAATAATTAAGTGTCACTGTGTGACAATGACAAGGCCAGGAGAGGCTGCAAGAAGAGGCTGCCAGGAGACACAACCTCAGCTGAATGACTGATGAGGTCTTACCTGCTACTGGAGCACTCTGAGAGAGCTCAGTTCAACAGGAAGGTTTGACCTCGGCAGTGGCACTCAGTCGCAACACTTAGGCCTAGATTAAATTCTTAGTGCTGAAGATCGACGCAGTAGCGCGATTAAAATGTAAAGGTAATTTCCGATTGAGCTGACATATGCAGCATTTACCGTGAATGCAGTCTCTGCAAATGCGGGAACATTGCCATTAAATTTTAATCGCTTTACAGCTCGGATCTTCAGCTCTACAGATTGAATATAGTCCTTAGAATGATTAAATGTAGAACTAGCAGATGGAAAAATGTAGCTATGTGTGTGAAGGATATGTATACCCTCTGCACACATCAACAACGGTCGCCCACGAAGCATCGTTACCCATCGCTCCACAAAGGCCGCGGCCTTTGCAGAGCAAGGGGAAACCCTACTTCAGGTCTCAGAGCAAGTGACGTAACCGATTGAAATGCTATTAGTGCGTACCCGCTAGCTAGCTAGCCATTTCACATCCGTTACACTAGCTCTGTCATTACATCCATGCTTAGATGGTTAAGGACTTCAAGGCCGAAGTACAGAAAACAGAAAAGTTGTAGTACTGTATGTCATGTTAAAGAATACATAAAAAGCTGTGAATAGGACCCATAAGGATGTGACATTATATGGTCTGCAAGAAAGTGTTTTTGGACACTGTACATCCTTAGTATTTTTACAGGCAAATGTATATGATAGGGATGCTTCTTATTTTCCTTCTTACAGAGCTTAAATAAAGCACCTTGTCTTTGTCACTTCTGACTTCCTCTGTTCTGACTACTCATCATACTGAATTTCTCAATAAGAAAAATATATAGTTTCATCAATCAACTCAATAGCTCATTTCAAATCGAGCAATATTTAGAACATTGCATGTAAATACGTATTGAAATTTAAGTGATGTTTATAAAATATTGAAATGACATTTTACAACATATTTTATTTTATCAAAACCTCTATATAAAAACATTACAAACACTACATATTTTATGAACAATACAAAAACAAGTGTCAAATCAGTAGTGTTAAATGCTAAATTTCTCTATAGAAATATATAAACCCTCATTAACCTAAACACACACAATACATTAGTAGACGCATCAGTCTCTTCTAGTCAAGTCACTAAAGATGGAATATCATAACTGAATGAGTCATGTACCCTATTTCTACAGTAGGAGCAACATCATTATAAGGAATGTGCTTCAGTCAAGATGAGGAGGAAATCTGATAAGGACAAGGTGTCAGGTCTCCTAGCAACACCAGGTAACTGGGGAAAGAAACAAAGAGGAAATTAGAGATCAAAACATACCTGGACACATGACTTGAGTCTCTACACAATACTAGGGTCTCTACACAATACTAGAGTCTCTACACAATACTAGAGTCTCTACACAATACTAGAGTCTCTACACAATACTAGAGTCTCTACACAATACTAGAGTATCTACACAATACTAGAGTCTCTACACAATACTAGAGTATCTACACAATACTAGAGTATCTACACAATACTAGAGTATCTACACAATAATAGAGTCTCTACACAATACTAGAGCTCTACACATTACTAGAGTATTTACACAATACTAGAGTCTCTACACAATACTGGAGTCTCTACACAATACTAGAGTATCGACACAATACTAGAGTATCTACACAATACTAGAGTATCAACACAATACGATAGTCTCTACACAATACTAGAGTATCTACACAATACTAGAGTATCTACACAATACTAGAGTATCTACACAATAATAGAGTCTCTACACAATACTAGAGCTCTACACATTACTAAAGTATCTACACAATACT
The DNA here is from genome assembly GCF_016432855.1 of Salvelinus namaycush. NCBI lineage: Eukaryota > Metazoa > Chordata > Actinopteri > Salmoniformes > Salmonidae > Salvelinus > Salvelinus namaycush. The sequence continues at coordinate 73,342,505 of NC_052310.1, forward strand.
AGAGTATCTACACAATACTAGAGTATCTACACAATACTAGAGTATCTACACAATAATAGAGTCTCTACACAATAATAGAGTCTCTACACAATACTAGAGCTCTACACATTACTAAAGTATCTACACAATACTAGAGTATCTACACAATACTAGAGTCTCTACACAATACTAGAGCTATACACATTACTAGAGTATCTACACAATACTTGAGTCTCTACACAATACTAGAGTCTCTACACACTAGAGCTCTACACATTACTAGAGTATCTACACAATACTAGAGTATATACACAATACTAGAGTATCTACACAATACTAGAGTCTCTACACAATACTAGAGTATCTACACAATAATAGAGTCTCTACACAATACTAGAGCTCTACACATTACTAAAGTATCTACACAATACTAGAGTATCTACACAATACTAGAGTCTCTACACAATACTAGAGCTCTACACATTACTAGAGTATCTACACAATACTTGAGTCTCTACGCAATACTAGAGTCTCTACACAATACTAGAGCTCTACACATTACTAGAGTATCTACACAATACTTGAGTCTCTACGCAATACTAGAGTCTCTACACAATACTAGAGCTCTACACATTACTAGAGTATCTACACAATACTAGAGTATCTACACAATACTAGAGTATCTACACAATACTAGAGTCTCTACACAATACTAGAGCTCTACACATTACTAGAGTATCTACACAATACTAGAGTATCTACACAATACTAGAGTATCTACACAATACTAGAGTCTCTACACAATACTAGAGCTCTACACATTACTAGAGTCTCTACACAATACTTGAGTCTCTACACAATACTTGAGTCTCTACACAATACTAGAGTCTCTACACAATACTAGAGTATCTACACAATACTAGTCTCTACACAATACTAGAGTATCTACACAATACTAGAGTCTCTACACAATACTAGAGCTCTACACATTACTAGAGTAGCTACACAATACTAGAGTATCTACACAATACCAGAGTCTCTACACAATACTAGAGCTCTACACATTACTAGAGTATCTACACAACACTTGAGTCTCTACACAATACTGGAGTCTCTACACAATACTAGAGTCTCTACACAATACTAGAGCTCTACACATTACTAGAGTATCTACACAATACTCGAGTCTCTACACAATACTAGAGTCTCTACACAATACTCGAGTCTCTACACAATACTCGAGTCTCTACACAATACTAGAGTATCTACACAATACTAGAGTATCTACACAATACTAGTCTCTACACAATACTAGAGTATCTACACAATACTGGAGTCTCTACACAATACTAGAGTCTCTACACAATACTAGAGCTCTACACATTACTAGAGTATATACACAATACTAGAGTATCTACACAATACCAGAGTCTCTACACAATACTAGAGCTCTACACATTACTAGAGTATCTACACAACACTTGAGTCTCTACACAATACTGGAGTCTCTACACAATACTAGAGTCTCTACACAATACTAGAGCTCTACACATTACTAGAGTATCTACACAATACTTGAGTCTCTACACAATACTAGAGTCTCTACACAATACTAGAGCTCTACACAATACTAGAGTATAATTCATGTTGTTACTCCTATGAACAGAGAAAGTGAAATATTCCTCAATATAAATGAAGACCCACGCCACTAATAACACCGCAAGCCTATCAATACACTTTCCTACTCATTCATTACTGCTGCACCTTGTAGCACTGAGTGGACATAGAAAGAACAAACATTTTATGGGTTATAAAAGTGGTGAATACAAAGTGTTGACAGTGCTGAGAAAGAACTTAAACTTACTCATATAAACAGCATCTCTTTGCTGTATTTGTTGACAGTTTCTCTCTAGTCATGGCTTTAAAAAAGTTTTGAAATCTCACAGTATCAATTTTGTCGTAGCTTTCTTTTATGCCTGCTACGTTACTGCAGACTCAGTCATCTGAGCAATCTGATTGGCCAGCGGTCGCATAGTGCACTTGATTTCCTCTCCAGGCCCACCGGGAAGGCAGGGTTTGTACTTTCAGACACATGACATGGCAACAGTTTGCCTACCCGGCGCGCAGGGCAGTTGAATTGGCTGCACCCACCAACAGCCCGAGACTAATAAAAAAAGGCTTAATAAAAAAAAGGCTTTATCGTTGTTTTTTTTACAGAAATGTTTGGCGATCAATTAAAAATGCCTTGGAGATCGGCAAGTCGATCGCGATCGACCGATTGGTGACCACTGCTCTACACAATGATAGAGTCTCTTGACATGATTAGAGTTTCTACACATGACTAGAGTCTCGCCACATTACTAGTCTCTACACATGACTAGAGTCTCTAAACATGACGAGAGTCTCTCCACATTACCAGAGTCTCTCCACCTTACCAGTCTCTCCACATTACCAGTGTCACACATGACTAGTCTCTACACGTTACGTTACATCGCCGAAGTCAAGGATCGGCAGGATAGTCAGTTTTACGAGGGTATGTTTGGCAGCATGAGCGTACGATGCCTTGTTGCAAAATAGGAAGCTGACTCTAGATTTCATTTTGGATTGGAGATGCTTAATGTGAGTCTGGAAGGAGAGTTTACAGTCTAACCAGACAACCTAGGTATTTGTAGTTGTCCACATATTTTAAGTCAGAACCGTCCAGAGTAGTGATGCTGGACAGGCGGGCAGGTGCGGGCAGTGATCAGTTGAAGAGCATGCATTTAGTTTTACTAGCATTTAAGAACAGTTGGAGGCCACGGAAGGAGAGTTGTATGGCAATGAAGCTTGTTTGGAGGTTTGTTAACACATTGTCCAAAGAAGGGCCAGAAGTATACAGAATGGTATCGTCTGAATAGAGGTGGATCAGAGAATCACCAGCAGCAAGAGCGACATCATTGATGTTTACAGAGAAGAGAGTCGGCCCGAGAATTGAACCCTGTGGCACCCCCATAGAGACTGCCAGAGGTCCGGACAACAGGCCCTCCGATTTGACACACTGAACTCTATCTGAGAAGTAGTTGGTGAACCAGGTGAGGCCATCATTTGAGAAACCAAGGCTGTTGAGTCTGCCGATAAGAATGTTGTGATTTACAGTCGAAAGCCTTGGCCAGGTTGATGAATACAGCTGCACAGTATTGTCTCTTATCGATGGCGGTTATGATATCGTTTAGGACCTTGAGCGTGGCTGAAGTGCACTCATGACCAGCTCAGAAACCAGATTGCATAGCGGAGAAGGTACAGTGGGATTCGAAATGGTCGGTGATCTGTTTGTTAACTTGGCTTTCAAAGACCTTAGAAAGGCAGGGTAGGATAGATATAGGTCTGTAGCAGTTTGGGTCTAGAGTGTCACCCCCTTTGAAGATGGCGATGACCGCGGCAGCTTTCCAATCTTTGTTGATCTCAGACGATACGAAAGAGAGGTTGAACAGGTTAGTAATAGGGGTTGCAACAATTCGGCTGATAATTTTAGAAAGAGAGGGTCCAGATTGTCTAGCCCTGCTGATTTGTAGGGGTCCAGCTTTTGCAGCTCTTTCAGAACATCAGCTATCTGGATTTGGGTGAAGGAGAAATGGGGGAGGCTTGGGCAAGTTGCTGTGGGGGGTGCAGGGCTGTTGACCAGGGTAGGGGTGGCCAGGTGGAAAGCATGGCCAGCCGTAGAAAATTGCTTATTGAAATTCTCGATTATTGTGAATTTATCGGTGGTGACAGTGTTTCCTAGCCTCAGTGCAGTGGGCAACTGGGAGGAGGTGCTCTTATTCTCCATGGACTTTACAGTGTTCCAGAACTTTTTAGAGTTTGTGCTGCAGGATGCAAATTTCTGTTTGAAGAAGCTAGCCTTTGCTCTCCTAACTGCCTGTGTATTTTGGTTCCTAACTTCCCTGAAAAGTTGCATATGTCGGGGGCTATTTGATGCTAATGCCGTACGCCACAGGATGTTTTTGTGCTGGTCAAGGGCAGTCAGGTCTGGAGTGAACCATTGGTTTTATCTATTCCTGGTTCTACATTTTTTGATTTGGGCATGCTTATTTAATATTGTGAGGAAAGCACTTTTAAAGAATAACCAGGCATCTTCTACTGACGGAATGAGGTCAATATCCTTCCAGGATACCCGGGCCAGGTTGATTAGAAAGGCCTGATCGCAGAAGTGTTTTATGGAGCTTTGACAGTGATGAGGGGTGGTCATTTGACCGCAGACCCATTAGGGACGCAAGCAATGAGGTAGTGATCACTAAGATCCTGGTTGAAGACAGCAGAGGTGTATTTGGAGTGCAGGTTGGTTAGGATGATATCTAAGAGGGGGCCTGTGTTTACAGATTTGGGGTTGTACCTGGTAGGTTCATTGAACATTTGTGTGAGATTGAGGGCATCAAGCTTAGATTGTAGGATGGCCGAGGTGTTAAGCATGTCCCAGTTTAGGTCACCTAACAGCGTGAGCTCTGAAGATAGATTGGGGGCAATAAAGTCGCATATGGTGTCCAGGGCACAGCTGGAGGCAGAAGGTGGTCTATAGCAAGCGGCAACGGTGAGAGACTTGTTTCTGGAAAGGTGGATTTCTAAAATTAGAAGCTCAAATTGTTTGGGCACAGACCTGGATAGTAAGACAGAACTCTGCAAGCTATCTCTCCACTAGATTAAAACTCCGCCCCCTTTGGCAGTTGTATCTTGTCAAAAAATGTTGTAGTTGGGGATGGAAATTTCAGAATTTTTGGTGGCCTTCCTAAGCCAGGATTCAGACACGGCTAGGACATCCGGGTTGGCAGAGTGTGCTAAAGCAGTGAATAAAACAAACCTAGGGAGGAGGCTTCTAATGTTAACATGCATGAAACCAAGGCTTTTACGATTACAGAAGTCAACAAATGAGAGCGCCTGGGGAATGGGAGTGGAAGTATGCACTGCAGGGCCTGGATTAACCTCTACATCACCAGAGGAGCAGAAGAGGAATAGGATAAGGGTACGGCTGAGGGCTATAAGAACTAGTCATCTAGTACGTTCGGAACAGAGAGTAAAAGGAGCAGGTTTCTGGGCGCGGTAGAATAGATTCAATGCATAATGTACAGACAAATGTATGGTAAGATGTGAATACAGTTGAGGTAAACCTAGGCATTGAGTGACGATGAGAGAAGTATTGTCTCTAGAAACATCAATTAAACCAGGTGAGGGCACCGCATGTGTGGGAGGTGGGACAAGCGACCTCTTCAGCTAGCTGGGAGATGGGCCTAGCATAGGCTAGCTCCAGTGCATTTGGTGCTTGCTTCGGGACAAAGACGTTAGCCAGGAGAAGCCAGTCGGATAGCAGCTAACTAGCTGCGATGATCCAGGTGAAGAGGTTCAGAGCTTGCGGTTGGAATCCGGTGATATGGGAAAAAAAAGCTGTCCGATAAGCTCTGGTTTGAATCATGCTGTGCAGACTGGCAGGAGTTGTCCAGGCTCCGCTAGCAGTGGCTAGCAGTGGCTAGCAGTGACCGCTAGCAGTGGCTAGCTAACTGCTAGCTAGTAGCTAGTTAGCTGGCTAGCTTCTGTTTGGGGTTCCGGTTCTAAAGTAAAGAAAATAGCAGATCCATACCACATTGAGTGAGGCGGGTTGCAGGAGAGTATGTTGAAGTATGTTGAAGAAAAAATATATCCAAAGAAAAAAAAAAAAAATATATATATATATATATATATATAAGATATATACACGGGACACGAGAAGACGAAGACAAAAGACGCCTGACTGCTACGCCATCTTGGAAACAAAAATCATGACTAGAGACTGCGCGTTGCTAGAGTCTCTCCATATTACTAGTCTCCCCATTACAAGAGTTTCTGCACATTACTAGTTTCTCCATATTACTAGTCTCCACATTACTAGAGTTTCTCCATATTACTAGAGTCTCTCCATATTTCTAGTTTCCACATTACTAGAGTCTCTGCGCATTACTAGAGTTTCTCCATATTACTAGTCTCCACATTACTAGAGTTTCTGCACATTACTAGAGTCTCCATATTTCTAGTTTCCACATTACTAGAGTCTCTGCGCATTACTAGAGTCTACACATTACTAGTCTCTACACATTGCTATAGTCTTTACATATTACTAGTCTACACATTAGTCTCTACACATTACTAGACTCTTTCCGTATTTCGAGTATTTATATTACTAGTATCTACGCATTACTAGTCTCTCCCCATTACTAGAGTCTCTTCACATTACGAGTCTATACATTACTAGTCTCTACACAATTCTAGTCTCTCCACATTACTAGAGTCTCTCCACATTACTAGACTATCTCCACATTGGTAGTCTGTACACATTACTAGTTTCGAGACATTACCAGAGCCCCTAGACACTCTACTAGAGTCTCTACAGATTACATATCTACACATTACTAGAGTATCTGCACACTACTAGAGTCTCTACACATTACTCAAGTCTACATATTAGTCTCAACACATTACTAATCAACATATTACTAGTCTTTACATATTACTAGTCTACACATTACTATAGTCCCTACACATTATTAGAGTCTACACATTACTGGAGTCTCTACACATTACTGGAGTCTCTACACATTACTAGAGCCTACACATTACTAGTCTCAACAAATTATTAGTCTCTACACATTACCAGAGTCTACATATTAGTCTCTACACATTACTAATCAACAGATTACACGTCTCTACATATTACTAGTCTACACATTACTAGAGTCCCAACACATTACTGGACTTTACACATTACTGGAGTCTACACATTATTAGAGTCTATACACATTTCAAGAGTCTCTACACATTACTAGAGTCTCTACACATTACAAGAGTGTCTCCACATTACTAGTCTCCACATTACTAGAGTCTCTACACATTAGTAGTCTACATATTAGTAGTCCCTACACATTACTGGAGTCTCTACACATTACTGGAGTTTATACACATTACTAGAGTATCTACGCATTACTAGAGTATCTACACAATACTAGTTCACAAATGACTATAGTCTGTACATTACTAGATTCTCTCCAAATTATTAGTCTCTACACATTACTAGTCTACACATTAACAGAGTCTCTACTTATCACCAGAGTCTCTACACATCACTAGAGTCTCTACACATCAGTAGATTCTCTACACATTACTCGAGTCCATACATTACTAGTCTACACATTACTAGAGTCTCCACACATTACTAGAGTCTCTCCACACATATGAGTCTCCACATTACTAGAGTATCTGCGCATTACTAGGGTCTGCACATTACTAGAGTCTACACGTTACTGGAGTATCTACACATTGCTAGAGTCTCTACATTAACAGAGTCTACACATTGCTAGAGTCTCTACACATTGCTAGAGTCTCTACACATTGCTAGAGTCTCTACACATTGCTAGAGTCTCTACACATTGCTAGAGTCTCTACATATTACTGGTCTCTCAACATTACCAGAGCCTCTCCACATTACTAGAACCTCTCCACAATACTACAGTCTATCCACAATACTAGTCTACACATGACTAGTGTCTCAACACATTATTAGAGTCTCTACACAATACTAGTCTCTACATAGGTAGTTGGCAGGTAGCCTACTGGTTAAGAGTGGTGGGTCAGTAGCCAAAAGGTCACTGGTTTGAATCCCCAAACTTCTAGATGAAACATATGTCGATGAGAGCTTGAGCGAGGCACTTAACCCTAATTGCTCCTGTACGTCGCTCTGGATAAATCTACAGATTACTTGTCTCCAAACATTACTGGAGTCTCTACACATTACTAGAGTCTATACACATTACCAGAGACTATAGAGTTTCACATGACTAGTCTATACACATTACCAGTCTACAAATGACTAGTCTATCCACAATACTAGTCTACACATAAGTAGAATCTCTACACATGACTAGAGTCTCTCCACTTGACTAGAGTCTCTCCACATGACTAGAGTCTCTCCACATGACTAGAGTCTCTACACATTACTAGAGTCTCTCCATATGGCTATAGTTTCAGCGCATTACTAGTCTCTACACATTGCTAGAGTCTACACATTACTAGTCTACACATTAGTCTCCACACATTACTAGAGTCTCCACACATTACTAGACTCTCCGTATTACGAGTCTTTATATTACTAGTCTCTCGCCATTACTAGAGCCTTTCCACATTACTCGAGTTTGCACGTTACTAGTCTCTCCACATTACACATCTATACATTACTAGTCTTTACACATTACTAGTCTCTCCACATTACTAGAGTCTCCACATTAATAGACTATCTCCATATTAGTAGTCTCTACACACTACTAGTCTCTAGAAATTACTAGAGTCCCTAGACATTATTAGAGTCCCAACACATTACTCGAGTCTAAACATTACTGGAGTCTACACATTACAAGAGTCTCTACACATTACAAGAGACTTTACACATTACTAATATCCACATTACTAGAGTATCCACACATTAGTTGTCTACATATTTGTAGTCTCTACACATTCCTGGAGTCTCTACACATTACTGAAGTCTCTACACATTACTGGAGTTTCTATACATTACTAGAGTCCATACATTACTAGTCTACACATTACTAGAGTCTCTCCACACATACGAGTCTCCACATTGCAAGAGCCTCTCCACATTACCAGTCTCTCCACAATACTACAGCCTATCCACAATACTAGTCTACACACTACTAGAGTTCTGACACATTACTAAAGTCAACACAGTACTAGAGTATCTACACATTACTAGAGTCTCTACACACTATTAGTCTCTACGCATTACATTTCTACACACTACTAGAGTTCTGACACATTACTAAAGTCAACACAGTACTAGAGTCTCTACACACTATTAGTCTCTACACATTACTAAAGTCTACGCAGTACTAGTCTCTACACATTATTAGAGTCTCTACACATTACTAAAGTCTACACAGTTCTAGAGATTCTATACATTACTAGAGTGTCTACATACTATTAGTCTCTACACATTACAAAAGTCTACGCAGAACTAGAGTCTCTACGCATTATTAGAGTCTCTACACATTACTAGAGTCTCTACACATGCCATATCTACACAATACTAGAGTTTCCGCACACTAAAGTCTACACATTCGTCTCTACACATTACTAATCAACACATTACTAGTCTCTACATATTACTAGAGTCCCTGCACATTACTGGAGTCCCTGCACATTACTGGAGTCCCTGCACAGTACTGGAGTCCCTACACATTACTATAGTTTCTACACATTACTAGTCTCTACATAGGTAGTTGGCAGGTAGCCTACTGGTTACGAGTGTTGGGTCAATAACCAAAAGGTCACTGGTGTGAATCTCCAAACTTCTAGGTGAAACATCTGTTCGATGTGCCCTTGAGCAAGGTACTTAACCCTAATGCTCCTGTATGTTGCTCTGGATAAATCTACACATTACTCGAGTTTCCACACATTACTAGAGTCTCTACACATTGCAAGAGTCTCTACACATGACTAGAGCCTCTGCCTGTGTTGATTCAGGTTTTCGCCCTCAACTAAGATTCACTTGAATCGCGCTATCTTGGATTCCAATGGCCATCTAGTCTGGGTTCTGGAATGAATGTGCGGTTCTGTTCAGCAACACATTGGTGGTTCTTAGAGTAATGCTCAGAGGGAAATCCAGAAGTGCTAATGCTTATAAAGCAACAGCCTGACAGCATTAAAGTAGCTGAGAACAGAGGCACTCGACAGAGCGCTCCTCTATCTCCGTAAGCTCTTAAGAATGTCAGCCTCTGTGTCTCTCCCTCTCTGTCACGCCTTTAGCAGCAATCTGGAAGAGCATCTGTGGAGCGGCTAGCTTAGTGTGATGTGCTACCCTGTCAACCAGCTGTTCTCTCTCAGGGGGTAAGCAAAGGGCCTACTACCTGTGACTGAGCCTGTTATATACTGTAGTATAGATGACAACCATGGTTCTGACTGTACCTGTATGTGTAGGTACTGCATCTCCTCAGTGAGATGAAGCTCCTGCATCAACAGCTTCTGTCTGGCAAGAAGCACCGCAAACTGCTAGTCACTGGACTGACTGTGCTGGTCCAACTGCTGGTCACTGGACTGACTGTGCTGGTCCAAGTGCTGGTCAATGGACTGACTGTGCTGGTCCAACTGCTGGGCACTGGACTGACTGTGCTGGTCCAACTGCTGGTCACTGGACTGACTGTGCTGGTCCAACTGCTAGGCACTGGACTGACTGTGCTGGTCCAAGTGCTGGGCACTGGACTGACTGTGCTGGTGCAACTGCTGGGCACTGGACTGACTGTACTGGTCCAAGTGCTGGTCACTGGACTGACTGTGCTGGTCCAAGTGCTAGGCACTGGACTGACTGTGCTGGTCCAAGTGCTGGGCACTGGACTGACTGTGCTGGTCCAAGTGCTGGTCACTGGACTGACTGTGCTGGTCCAACTGCTGGGCACTGGACTGACTGTGCTGGTCCAACTGCTGGTCACTGGACTGACTGTGCTGGTCCAACTGCTGGGCACTGGACTGACTGTGCTGGTCCAACTGCTGCAGTCTACAGGCTACACATACGTACACACACACACACACACACACACACACACACACACACACACACACACACACACACACACACACACACACACACACACACACACACACAGTGAACACAAACACACACACACACACAGTGAACACACACACACACACACACGCACACAGTGAACACACACATTTACACACAGTGAACACACACATTTACACACAGTGAACACACACAGCACAACACTCAATGCAACGTATTATAAAATATGATAGACCGAGTAGATTGATTACAGCATAGAGTTGTGAACTATTAGTGTTACCATCTACAGCACGTGTGAAATGCATTCCACTGAGGGCCGAGTGTCTGCGCGTTTTCGCACCTACCTTGTTCTTGATTGATGAATTAAGATCACTGGTTAGTAAGAAACTCCCCTCACCTGGTTGTCTAGGGCTTAGTAAGGAACTCCCCTCACCTGGTTGTCTAGGGCTTAGTAAGGAACTCCCCTCACCTGGTTGTCTAGGGCTTAGTAAGGAACTCCCCTCACCTGGTTGTCTAGAGCTTAGTAAGGAACTCCCCTCACCTGGTTGCCTAGGGCTTAGTAAGGAACTCCCCTCACCTGGTTGTCTAGAGCTTAGTAAGGAACTCCCCTCACCTGGTTGTCTAGGGCTTAGTAAGGAACTCCCCTCACCTGGTTGTCTAGAGCTTAGTAAGGAACTCCCCTCACCTGGTTGTCTAGAGCTTAGTAAGAAACTCCCCTCACCTGGTTGTCTAGGGCTTAGTAAGGAACTCCCCTCACCTGGTTGTCTAGGGCTTAGTAAGGAACTCCCCTCACCTGGTTGTCTAGGGCTTAGTAAGGAACTCCCCTCACCTGGTTGTCTAGAGCTTAGTAAGGAACTCCCCTCACCTGGTTGTCTAGAACTTAGTAAGGAACTCCCCTCACCTGGTTGTCTAGAGCTTAGTAAGGAACTCCCCTCACCTGGTTGTCTAGAGCTTAGTAAGGAACTCCCCTCACCTGGTTGTCTAGAGCTTAATTGAAGGAGAAACCAAAATACCAGCAGACATTAGGCCCTCCATGGAATGAGTTTGACACCTCTGGTCTACAGTGTATGAGCAACAGATGCCATTGTAAGAAGAATCTATTAAAATATCCTGGAAAATGGAGTATTCATATTGGTTTCTATTTTCACCCACAAAAAGGATTGCAAATATATTTGATGATATTCATCATCTTCAGGTTTCTGGTTAATCATAAAACGATGCCAATTACTCCTCACCGACTCAGGGCCTCCCTCTTCCCAGTGTGTCCCAATACAAAGAGTTTATTCAGCTGAGGCGGCCCTCAAAGTCTAACACTCATTTTATTTATTTAACTAGGCAAGTCAGTTAAGAACAAATTCTTATTTACAATGACAGCCTAGAAACAGTGGGTTAACTGCTTTGTTCAGGGGCAGAACGACAGATTTTTACCTTGTCAGCTCTGGGATTTGAGCCGGGCAGCAGTAACCTTTCGGTTACTGGCCCAATGCTCTAACCACTAGTCCACCTGCCGTCCCATCAGATCATCAGATCAGGCCAACTAAACACAGCCCCATAACACAGAGCTTACTCACGTGTGAGGAATGACTTATATTATCACCCTGCTATACACAGTACAGGCAATCTGTATAGCAGTGGGAATGGAATGTATATAGCTTATTCTTTGACTGTCCATGGGGCTATAGCTATTAGTAATGGGCTTTAGTCATCCATCCATCCTGGGTCCTTGGATCAGATGACATCCAGGCCAGGTCCCAGTGTCCTAGCTCCCACAGGAGGGCACGTCACCAGGGCTAATGGTGGAGACGAGGAGGGGCCCAGGCACCCAGGGAGGGGAGGTACTCCTTGAGCACAGTAGGCGCCATGCGAGGGGAGGCCTCTAGCTGTTGCTGAAGGGGGAGACAGATGTCCGTCTCCTGCTGGCTGGGGCAGTGGAAATGAAGGCAGAGCAGGTGCCCCCCGCTTCCTCCCCGTGAGAACTGGAGCATACCGACTCTCCTCTGTCCCCGGCTGCATTGGCCAGCTTGTCCCGGGCTCGAGCCCTGCTGCGCTGGAGACTGGAGCTGTTGCCTTCCCCTCACCTGGCCTCCAGAGCCTGGCAATGAGCTGTCAGAGCTGGGGATACAGCCAGCGTCAGCCAGTCCCCACCCCCACACGGACACACAGCAGGGAGGACACCACTATGCTAGAGACCCAGCTCCGGAGCCCCGTAGAGCCAGGATGGAAACACTCCACATGACCGACATGGGGGAGAAGTCTGACTTTCAGAGGTTTTCAAGAGGTTTGACAACACAGTGAGATGTATTGATAGTCATCTTTAAAAACAAGTACACTTGGTAACAAGAATCTCTTTTGTATGAAGCATCTTAATGCCATTTGAGTCGTGACAAGGAGGACATCAATGGACATAACATTCTTATTATGAAAGACATTGGAGGTTTTTCTGTTAGTACCAGTAGTGTTAGTAATTGCCACTGCATATCATTTCAATGAGTGCTGAACATGGGTCTTTTTATTGATGAACATATTACCCTTCTATACGGAACATCTGCCCTGGCCGACTCAGGAAGTAGAGCTCCTGGGGGAGTTCTAGGAAGAACAAAAACACTCAAAGATACTGGTTACGCTACGTATTCCAGACTGTATCAGACATGCGTGTGTCCTGTTCTGGACTATTCAGCAGGGGTGTGGGGTGCTAAGAGGTATTTTCAAAACTAACATGTTCATAACAGAGCAGTACGTTACTTTTTAGATGTCCACAAGTTTGCACCTATACTTGCAATAACTGCGGACATGGGCTGGGTACCCTGTGAGGTGAGATGGAAGGCGTGTATGGTGAGACTTTGGAATATACTTTTGGGTATTCCAACTGCCAGAATAGCTAGTAAAGTTTTTCAATGGGATCTATCCATTAGGGGAGCCTGGGCAACTGAAATGTCTGACCTTTTTTAACAGTCTGACTGTGAACAGCTGTACGAAAACCAAATTAAGGGAGACATAGATTTTTTTTTAAACAACTGTTGATTCAAAATGAAAAGAAATGTGTGGAGGAGATTAATCATAAACCCAAATTGAGAACCTTTTTTTTTGATTAAGGGTGAATTTGTGTGTGAGAGATTATGTATAACCTACCTAAAAGCAGGTGATCGCTATGTGCACAGATAAGATCAGGGATATTGCCTCTGCGTATTGAAACAGGTAAGATCAGGGAAATTGCCTCTGCGTATTGAAACAGGTAAGATCAGGGATATTGTCTTTGCGTATTGAAACAGGTAAGATCAGGGATATTGCCAGGCTTGTCTCCCATATGAATCTTCTCTTTGTGCCAGACTGGGTTCAAGTGACTTCTGTTTCTTTTTTTCTTTTTTTTTCTGTATTTATTTATCTATATATGATATGATATGTATGTATGTATGTATGTATGTATGTATGTATGTATGTATGTATGTATGTATGTATGTATGTATGTATGTATGTATGTATGTACAGTAGAAGTCGGGAGATTACATACACCTCAGCCAAATACATTTAAACTCCGTTTTTCACAATTCCTGACATTTAATCCAAGTAAAAATCCCCTGTCTTAGGTCAGTTAGGATCACCACTTTACTTTAAGAATGTGAAATGTCAGAATAATAGTAGAGAGAATAATTTATTTCAGCTTTTATTTCTTTCATCACATTTCCAGTGGGTCAGAAGTTTACATACACTCAATTAGTATTTTGTAGCATTGCCTTTAAATTGTTGAAAGTGGGTCAAACGTTTCGGGTAGCCTTCCACAAGCTTCCCACAATAAGTTGGGTGAATTTTGGCCCATTCCTCCTGACAGAGCTGGTGTAACTGAGTCAGGTTTGTAGGCCTCCTTGCTCGCACACGACGCTTTTTCAGTTCTGCCCACAAATGTTCTATAGGATTGAGGTCAAGGCTTTGCGATTGCCCCCCCAATACCTTGACTTTGTTGTACTTAAGCCATTTTGCCACAACTTTGGAAGTATGCTTGTGGTCATTGTCCATTTGGAAGACCCATTTGCGACCAAGCTTTAACTTCCTGACTGATGTCTTGAGATGTTGCTTCATTATATCCACATAATTTTCCTGCCTCATGATACCATCCATTTTGTGAAGTGCACCAGTCCCTCCAGCAGAAAAGCACCGCCACAACATGATGCTGCCACCATCGTGCTTCACGGTTGGGATGGTGTTCTTCGACTTGCAAGCCTCCCCATTTTCCTCCAAACATAACAATGGTCATTATGGCCAAACAGTTCAATTTTTGTTTCATCAGACCAAAGGTTATTTATCCAAAAAGTATGATCTTTGTACACATGTGCAGTTGCAACCCGTAGTCTGGATTTTTAATGGCAGTTTTGGAGCAATGGTTTCCTGTTTGCTGAGCGGCCTTTCAGGTTATGTCGATATAGGACTCATTTTCTGTGGATATAGATACTTTTGTACCTGTTTCCTCCAACATCTTCACAAGGTTTTTTGCTGTTGTTCTGGGATTGATTTGCAATTATCTTAGAGTACGTTCATCTCTAAGAGACAGAACGCATCTCCTCCCTGAGTGGGATGACGGCTGCATAGTCCCATGGTGTTAATACTTGCGTACTATTGTTTGTACAGATGAACGTGGTACCTTCAGGCATTTGGAAATTGCTCCCAAGGATGAACCAAACTTGTGGAGGTCTACAATTTTTTTTCTGAGGTTTTGGCTGATTTCTTTTGATTTTCCCATGATGTCAAGCAAAGAGGCACTGAGTTTGAAGGTAAACCTTGAATTACATCCACAGGTACACCTTCCGGTTGACTCAAATGATGTCAATTAGCCTATGTTACATTCCCCAGTTTCTGTGTTGTGGTTTGTGTATTTGCATGTATGTATTTCAGGAAATGGCTTCCTCAAATTCTCCCCAAGCAGCTGATTTGTCAGCCCTATTGATGATTGGAGAGCTGACCCCGCCCCCTCGTCAGGACGCAGCTGTCTTCAATTACCAACTCCTGCTGAAGCTATATAAACCAGTGTTCTGTTGCTCAGAAAGGAGATGATTAGTGAGAGAGGAGGCTGATGGCTGAGGGTGATATATGCCTGTCTGTGACCAGGCTTTAGACATAGTTTCAGGCTTTTATTTTGAAAAATGAGCGAGATGTTTCAAAAGAGGTCAGGTGTCCTCTGAATATTTCCTGCGCGAGCGGGAGGAGCTCACCATTTTCATTTTCTCTCTTAATGAATAGGTTATGCTCCGGTTGAAATAGTATCGATTATGTTTGTTAAAGACAACCTGAGGTTTGATTATGAAAAACATTTTAAATGTTTCTACAACCATTTCGGATACTTTTTGGGATTTGTCGAACGGAACACGGCTTTTGTTTTTTCATCATAACGCGCAACCCAAATGGCGTTTATTTTAGGATAAAAGTAATATTTATCGAAAAGAACATTTGTGTAACTGGGAGTCTCGTGAGTGGGAACACCCGAAGATTATCAAAGGTAAGCGATTCATTTGATTACTTTTCTTACTTTCGTGACCAAGCTAAGCTAATATAAGGCTAAGCTGTTATAGCATTGAAAGCTACACTCACAAAAGCTTGGATTTCTTTCGCTGTAAAATATATTTTCAAAATCTGACACAATAGGTGGATTAACAACAAGTTAAGCTGTGTTTTGGTATATTTCACTTGTGATTGCATGACTATAAATATTTTTAGTAATATTTATGCATTTGGCTCCCTGCAATTCTAGCGGTTGTTTAGGAAAGTGATCCCGTATTAGGGATGCGTAGCGCAGAGAAGTTAATGACTCCAACCTAAGTGTATGTAAACACTTAGGTCAACTGTATGTGTATATATGCAGTGTGTATGTATTTTTTTTACTGTTCTAGGGATGTAATTATTGTTAAGATTTATCTGTGCTGCTTTGTATGGTTTTACATGCCTATGTGCTTGTCTGTGTCAATAGTAACCTTTCACCCCTTTCTTTTTTCTCAGGCCCTAGTCAATGCTACTATTTCGGCCTGTTGTGCCGAATAGTTTCTCGGCAATGGTTCAGTGTCTAACACCTTAGTTCCTGAAACCAACTAAGCTTTCATTCCCCTTTTGTCTCCACTCAGTAACTGTTATCTACCCATTCTGTGTCACTTCTATCTTCTCTCCATCCTGGCTTATTATGAGATTCTAACCTTCGTAATGCTCCAGGTCTCCTGCTCCTCACTTTCTGACATTCTGCATATTACCAGAGACACGTAAAAGACAAGCCTGACCTCTCCCCTCTCTGGGCCCCAAGTGACTGAGCCCTAGCTGAGAAGGGAAAAGTGCAACTGCCAACAGTATAGTCCAAAGGGATACATTCTAATGACAAGTATCTCACATAAGCATATTATGTAAATAAAACATCTTATTTTTCTGTTACCCAACTAATTCTGATTCATTTGCCACATTCCCCTCTCAAGGGACTCTGTCCATTCTGGAGAATCAGAACAGTTACTTTACACCTTACTAACAGTAGTTGCAGAGTATATGAATTAAAAAATACATAATCAATATTTAAAAGAAAATAAAGAATCAAATCCCTTCAATGTCAAGTACCTTAGCTTATATGTAAGTTTTCTCCCTTCTGAAACTAAGCTTACAATCTTTATTCTACAAGACAGACTTGCACATGTTTCACACAGAATAATACATTATTGAGGAAAATAAAAATACAAAACAGAACATAGAAATTTTCCCTAAGTTACAGGAGAACCGGTACAGAAACACAGGCCTCATCACAACGTATAGGACAGTCATCCCTCTAAATCCTTATGCTCAGAATTGGGGTCCTGACCATCAGAGATGTAGTCAGGAATAGAGAATAGGTCAGGGAAATCATTCATATTCCAAATCATAATTAAAAACCCAATTAATTATCCAACCCAAATTTAGAATGACATTGCTCAGTGATTCAAATTGGTCTTATCACTCAAAGTAAAGCACTTAATTTAACACACATCAATATTGGCAGAATGTACATTCATATTAACATTCAGTATCATTATCCCATAATTCTACTATTAACTTTTTAATCACGATTATAATACAGATCAGTATCCCAATGCATTCTTAATCTTAATTACTATAATTTTCTGTGGTGTAGACCTCTACAATCAACCTGATACCACAAAAGTCTAAAACAATTTGTTGGCACAGTTGACCAACCCCCTCCTTCAGGCACTGATTCTTCTGGCGTCCTTTTCGTTCTTCTTCAGATAACTTTACAGTTCAAAGTGGATGGCCCATGATAACTTCCCAATTTCAATGTCTCACCTTTACCACCCATTATGTCTTTTCCATTCGTCTACCAGCAACATAAGAAAAGTTTAGAACAGATCTCTCCATGCTCACTCCACGTGGACTCCTCTCACACTCCTGAGAGAAACATGAGAGAAGCAGTTGATAGCTTAGATCAGATACTGTACATCGATTTCTGGCTCGGCTCCCTTCTCTCGGTAGAAGTGGTCCAGCCAGGGCCTTATTCAACACCTTTGTCACACTTCTTCAGCCAGTTAGAGGGGGTTTTGAGGTACACGCACTGTTCGGTCCAATTATCTCTTCCATGCATTAAGATACCGTCTGATGTCACTTTTCATGATAACCTCGAAAGAACAGATCAGAACAACAGTTTAGTTCAGTTCATTAACTTCTCTAGGGTAGGAGGCAGCATTCGGAATTTTGGATGAAAAGCATGCCCAAATTAAACTGCCTGCTTCTCGGGCCCAGAAGATATGATATGCATATAACTGGTAGATTTGGATAGTAAACACTCTAAAGTTTCCAAAATTGTTAAAATAGTGTCTGAGTATAACAGAACTGACTTGGCAGGCGAAAACCTGAGAAATCCATTCGGGAAGTAGTTTTTTTTGTTGGTTTTGTAGTTTTCTATTCAATGCCATTACAGTATCCATTGACTTAGGACTCAAAGTGCAGTTCCTATGCCTTCCACTAGATGTCAACAGTCTTTAGAAATTGTTTCAGGCTTGTATTCTGAAAAATGAGGAAGTAAGAACAGTCTGAGTGGACCCTAAAGTGTCACAGAGCTTTTTCATGCGCGCGACCGAGAGAGAGCCTTTCTTGTTTACCTTTTATATTGACGACGTTATTGTCCGGTTGAAATATTATCGATTGTTTAGGCTAAAAACAACCTGAGGATTGAATATAAACATCGTTTGACATGTTTCTATGAACTTTACGGATACGATTTGGATTTTGTCTGCCTGTTTTGACTGCGTTTGAGCCTGTGGATTACTGAAGAAAACGCGCGAACCAAACTGAGGTTTTTGGATATAAAGAGACTTTATCGAACAAAAGGAACATTTATTGAATAAATTAATGTCTGCAACTATATGAAGATCATCAAAGGTAAGGGATTAATTTTATCTCTATTTCTGACTTGTGTAACTCTTCTACTTGGCTGGTTACTGTTTGTAATGATTTGTCTGCTGGGTTATGTTCTCAAATAATCGTAAGGTATGCTTTCGCCGTAAAGCATTTTTTAAATCTGACACCGTGGTTGGATTCACAAGAAGTTAACCTTTAAACCTATGTAAAATATGTTTTGTTTTCTGAATTTTTATAATGAGTATTTCTGTATTTGAATTTGGCGCCCAGCAGTTTCACTGCCTGTTGAAGAGGTGGGACGCTAACGTCTCACGTACCCAAGAGAGGTTAACTACATGATAAATTATTACTTTTACCAATTATTCTTAATACACATGTCTAAGCATATTTCAAAGAGAATAACAACACATTCTATTGAAACTATTCTTTCAAATTGGCTTATACTCCCCATCACACTGTCAACTCCATCGTAGAGCCAAAGGATCAGGAAGTTAGACCTATAACCCATCGGGAATAGAACAGAAAATACAACACTACAATACACTCCTTCACATATCACTCAAGGTGTGTAAACTTCAATCCAAAGACTCAAAGAACTGAATCCTCCCCCATTTTTAACCCATATCTCTCAGTATGAGAGGAATGTATAAAACAAAACTACTATTGTTACAAAAGATAAAACAACATTTCAAATAACCTAATCAAATTAAAATCACAACTCAAAACTTCACAAAGAAAAATGATTTTACCTATATGGTAATGGGATAATAGACTGAAAGCAGCCTACCCTAAATTAATATGGCAAAGAACTATATTTATCAATTACACAAATTACCTTGAAATCAGTATTACAAATGACCATAAATTCATTATCCAAATGGCTTTCCAATGAGGGTGATCAAGCCACAACGGAAAGTCTTGATATAGGTCATACAAAACCCTTCAAAGAAGTGTTTCTTACTATATTAGACAAATTTAAAAAATAGTCAAACATTTCCTACATGTTGTATCCCAGGTTCCCAGAACATTCCTTTATCAAAAGAATTCACGTGTTTAATTAAAACTCAGAAAATAAAAACTCAGAAAAATTCCATGTGCGTGCGTGCCCCTTTAAGATACCTTGGCACTAAAACAAATGAACCACTCACCAAACCCAAAGGAAATTTTAAAACAAATCAAACATAGTATTGTAAAAACACCAACAAATAGTCACAACAAATGTGTTGTGTGTGTGTATTTGCAAACCTTAATATAAAAACACACAAACTTCCAGGCCCTTTTCAATTTGATAGTTTACGGCCTCAATCTCACTCACTCTCCCCAAGATTATAGTCCCAGGAAACATTTCAAAGAGAGACAATGACACCCCAATTTTCCCAGAAAAAACACAAAACACTTCGTTAGCATTCATTATACTACACCGATTCAGAAACTCAAAAGTTAACTATAAACAAAACCTAATGATATTTCCATTGTACTTCCTCCAATCATTAGTTTTAAATTTCCTCAATGGTTATATGTAATTAATCGAACATGCGCCCTTGGATACAATGCTGTCCTTTAAATCTATGAAATTCCCCTACTTTAACATACTACTTACCTAGTTTGGCCCAAGCTTGCTTTGCAACATTAAAACCCATTCAGTCTGTCTGCAAACAGTCTCTCGAAGTGCTTGATAGGAATACCCTGCCATTGGACACACCCAACTGTGATCAATGTGCACTGTCCCTGTAAACTAAATTTAACGTAACCTGCAATACACTTTACTGACCTGACATTGTTCCACGTAATGGAAACAGATTATAATGTTAGAAGACATTAACTTTCCGTTCAAATTCACTGGTGTTACCTAAACAATCAAACCAAGAATCAATCACCAGAAACTATCACGAAACTTTTACGATTCAACTATTCAGACCTGAATCTCTTACAGCCAAATATAGCCCAGTGAGCGTGACTAACTGTCCTCTTCTTACCAGTGGACAAGAATATAATCTCTCCTCCAACAACGTTCTGCCTTACCTTAAACACAATTCCATTCTCAATACATTATTCCCACAGACCATTTAGGTAAGACAACGTATTACATCGAAATCGTCTCGCTATTATTTAGAATGAATTAGTCTTTCAATTTAACCCAAACAAGCTATTAAAAAGTTACATTTATATATTATCCAAACACTAGCGACGGTATCTTTCCAGGCAAAACATATCTATAGTTGAATTACAATCAGAATTAATTTTAGTCTATTGGTGCATAGTCTGAGATGTGAACCCGAGTCTCCTGCATTGTAGGCTAGAGTTCTACCACTGCACCACCAACACTATTGAAATGACAAAAACTCCTCGCGAATAACCCTATTTATAATTGTCTAATTATTCGTAAAATCAGGCACGTTCTACTAAGACAATTCCCAGAAAATTGCCTTAGTTTTAAGGTCCAAGCGTTTCTCCAACGATGATTCTCCTTACTCTCGCTCTCTTCCTTTCCTCCCTTGACTTTTTTCACTCTCTCCTACTCAGAATTTAGGAATAGTTACTATTGTGACTTTTGATAAGTTATTAGGTCTCACACGTGAGCGAAACATTGTTTTTGCGACTCTCGACTGATGAATATATCTCTCTACTTTTCATAGTCTATTGTATATGGGAAGTAGTCGGAGACTATGTAGGTCTCACACGTAAACGAGTTACCGCTTATGACTCTTGACTTGTTAATAACCTATGTCACACGCACATCATTTTTCCCTTGCTGATATCCTTCTTTAAACTTACTCTCACCCTTTCTCTACTCAGTAATTTCGGTGGTTGTCTCCTACTCGGTCACAATGTTTACAGGGAGCCTTACACTCCCGGGCGACATGTCCTGTTTTGTTACAATATTTACACGGTGCCTCACAATCCCTAGCCAAATGACCAGGTTTGTGACAGTTAAAGCATTTTTTCACCCCTTTCTTTTGACTGTCTCTATCCACTTTTCTCGACTTTTCCCTTTCTCTACCTCTATCTCTCATCTCCGGTTAATTCCGGAACCTCCTTTGAGGATTTTATGCCCATTGCTAGTTAACTTTGTAGTTATTATGCTTATTCTCCCTATCTAGGTGTATATGTATATTACTATAGTTTTGTCCTACGGTATATTCTCACATCTACGTATATACCTCCTTTCCGTTAGTTTCCCTAGGTAGTGTTCACAAATAGTTTACATTCATTTGTAAAGGCCACCTATATCTCGTGTCTTTACAGACCCACTAATATATTATTGATCAGGTTCCCGCTTAGATCTCAATATTAGTTAGTTTACATTGGTAGTGCAGATACCTCCTGTCATTTCGTACTAGTCACTGGGGACTTTTTCATTCCTAGGTGGCTTCTAAATCCAATTCCTGTCTTCCAAATGTATAGAATACTACCTATATCAGGGTTCTCTACACAAAATTCTAAAGACATGGATTCTAAAAATCAACGTCCAAACCATACAATAGTCATTAAACATATTTCTCAAAATGTAGCCCGAACGTCAATTCCCCAAATCCGCGAATAAAGTTTCACTGACCTTTTGTATTGTAGGCTGGGAAAAGCAATGTTCGTTAGATTCCGTCAACGTCTCTGTCGACCTTAGATATATACCGGCCTGTTATTAAACCCCAATTTCAGGGGACAGGTCTTTAATTTACGGGTCAACCCGCCCGTGCACGGTTTTCGGAGTGCTACCTTCGGCCGACCGGGACAGATATTGAAAATCCATTTGACGGACCAAATTGTTGTGGAATTTTGTAATCAATGTTCATAAATTTCAATTATCTTTATAGGTCTGCAAACCAGAGTGTGTAAAGTTCTGGTTTAAATGAAACAGACAGAATTCCCAACTCACAATTAGTAAAATCCAATTTTATTCGCGAGAGCTCTCCCGTGCATATACAAAGATGTTCCTTTTATAACATTCTCTTAACCTACGCACATACATACACACTAACAGGAGGAGAGCTATCATATCTACTTCTCTACCATTCTCACCACAGTTGATCACTACCCAACTGACAGTTCCATTCCCCCCAAGATAAGGGAAACCTGGAGGGGTTCTCCCTGTCCCATCTTATCTCCCCAGAGTTATAGTCGGTTCAAACATAGGTTAAGGATTCTCTTTGCTTTCTTTCGGCACACACATACATTCCTCTCTTCCCCAGTCCAACCTATTTGGACTTATGTTTATCAGCTTTAATTACTCCTTGTCTATGCTACATAACCTCTAATCCCTAATGGTTAAGTTTCCGAGTAGAATTATTTAATCATTTATCTTCAACCTTTATAAATTCCTTTAACAGTTAGTGATTAATTTTATCTATATTTCTGCTTTTTGTGACTCCTATCTTTGGCTGCAAAAATGGCTGTGTGTTTTTGTGACTTGGCTCTGACCGAACATAATCAAATGTTGTGCTTTCGCTGTAAAGCCTTTTTGAAATTGGACACGATGGGTAGATTAATAAGATGTTTAACTTTCATTTGCTGTTTTGGACTTGTTAATGTGTGAAAGTTACATTTTTCAAAAACATATTTTTGAATTTCCCGCGCTGCCTTTTCAGCGGAATGTTGTCGAGGGGTTCCGCTAGCGGAACGCCTGCGCTAGAAAGGTTAATGCAACCGCTGTGTCAGATTTAAAAAAAAACTTTACGGAAAAAGCACACCATGCAATAATCTGAGTACAGCACTCAGAGCCCAAACAACCCAAACAGATATCCGCCATGTTGTGTAGTCAACATAAGTCAGAAATAGCATTATAAATATTCACTTACCTTTGATGATCTTCATCAGAATGCACTCCCAGGAATCCCAGTTCCACAAATGTTTGTTTTGTTCGATAACGTCCATCATTTATGTCCAAATACCTCCTTTTTGTTCGCATTTAGCCCAGTAATCAAAATTCATGAGGCGCGATCACTAGGTGCAGACGAACAGTCAAAGTTCCGTTACAGTCCGTAGATACATGTCAAACGATGTATAGAATCAATCTTTAGGATGTTTTTAACTTCTTGTCATTAGGGGGTGCTATTGGCACTTTGTAATAATGACGTTCCCAAATTAAACTGCCTCGTACTCAATTCTTGCTCGTACAATATGCATATTATTATTACTATTGGATAGAAAACACTCTCTAGTTTCTAAAACCGTTTGAATTATATCTGTGAGTGAAACAGAACTGGACTTAGAGCAATTTTCCTATGTGTATGTGAGAATGCAGAATTTTGCTGGCTGTTCTGAGACCTGTGTATAAATCTGCCTGTCTTCTATTGGTTGAGATGCACTGCATACGCCTTCCCCTGGATGTTAGCGAATAGGGAGACTTGAAATGGAGTCTCTACGTAGATCTCAAAGGTTATAAATCACTTGGCAAAGACGTGTCTGTTCTTTTCCCTCTTCGCTCTGACGCACTGAGGACCTTGGCATATTGTACTAGAACCATCGGTTATAGATCTTAGAAATTTCCGGCTGTGTTTTTATTCGATATAGGCTTTAACTTCTTATGGCTGCAGCCCGACGTCGGTACACTTATGACAACAGCCAGCTCAAGTGGAGGGCAGCATACAGCATATGAAAGGTACACATCTTGTGAATCCAGCCAACATGTCCGATTTTTAAAATGTTTTACAGCGAAAACACCACGTATATTTATGTTAGCTCACCACCAAATACAAAAGAGGACAGACATTTTTCACAGCACAGGTAGCATGCACAAAGCCAATCTAACTAACCAAGAACCAACCAAACTAACCAAGAAACAACTTCATCAGATGACAGTCTTATAACATGTTATTCAATAAATCTATGTTTTGTTCAAAAAATGTGCATATTTCAGGTATAAATCATAGTTTACATTGCAGCTACAATCAGAAGTTGCACCGAAAGCAGACAGAATAATTACAGACACCAACGTCAAATACCTAATTACTCATCATAAAACATTTCTGAAAAATACATAGTGTACAGCAATTGAAAGACAGGCATCTTGTGTTTCCAGACAATATTTCCGATTTATCAAGTGTTTTACAGCGAAAACACAATATAGCGTTATATTAGCTTAGCACAATAGCCAGAAAGACAAGCCATTTCCCAGTAGCAAAAGTAAGCGATCGTAACAAACAAGCAAAATATATATAATTTTTGACTAACCTTGATTTTCTTCCTCAGATGACAGTCCTATAACATCAGGTTATACATACACTTATGTTTTGTTCGGAAATGTGCATATTTAGAGCTGAAATCAATGGTTACACCGTGTGCTAACTTAGCTACTTTTCCCCACTACGTCCGGATTTTTCCTGACACTTTTTCTGACACACATATTCTGACCAAATAGCTATTCATAAACATAACTAAAAAATACATGTTGTATAGGAAATGATAGATCCATTAGTTCTTAATGAAATCGCAGTGTTAGAATTCTAAAAAATAACTTCATTATGATATGCAGCTTCGGTATAGCTAGAGTACCCAAACGTTGGCCGCCCACGACTAGTTCACATGCACGACAGATATATGAAATAGCATCATATAAAATGTTTCTTACTTTTGCTGATCTTTCATCAGAATGTTGGACAAGGTGTCCTTTGTCCAGAACAGTCGTTGTTTGGAATTAGAACGTTCATTTTCCCTCTTCATTTAGCACGCGCGCTAGCCGGGTGGCACGAATCGCTCCATCGTCAACAAAGTCAGAGAACGGAACACGGCAAAACTCCCGAAAAATTTTCAATAATCTGATTAAACTATATTGAAAAAACATACTTTACGATGATATGGTCACATGTATCAAATAAAATCAAAGACGGAGATATTGGTCGTCCATAACGGCAGCTAAACAGAAGGCAATCCCACTGTCCAGCGCACGCTCCTCAGAGTACCGGAAATGAGGGACACGTCATACAAAGAGCCTGTATTCAACGTCAGACCAAGATAAACACGAAATTTCTTCTCTCACCGCCTCTTGACACCCAGGGGAAGGTGTATGAAGTGCACGTAGACTCTTACGTATCATGCCCATGTATAGGCAGGGAGTAGAAGAGAGCCTCGGTTTCAGACATTCCACTTCCTGGTCAGGAAGTGTGCTGCAGAATGACTTCTGTTTCACTCAGAGAAATAATTCAAACGGTTTTAGAAACTAGAGAGTGTTTTCTATCCAATAGTAATAATAATATGCATATTGTACGAGCAAGAATTGAGTACGAGGCCGTTTGAAATGGGCACATTTTATCTGGCTACTCAATACGCCCCCTGCAGCCCAAACAGGTTAAAGACATCATAATCTTGTTATTTTAAACCGAATTATATCAGTTTATGTCAGTATATTGCGATTTTCGGGTATTTCATTTCCTGGCGTTCTAGGGGGTTGGGTATCTCTCTCTCGCATGCTAAAGTTTACTGCTAATTGCAGCGTTGAAGGGGACGTTATACAACCTAGCAATCAATCAATCAATCAATCAATCAATTTTATTTTATATAGCCCTTCGTACATCAGCTAATATCTCGAAGTGCTGTACAGAAACCCAGCCTAAAACCCCAAACAGCTAGTAATGCAGGTGTAGAAGCACGATTATTTTGGACAAAGGACACCTTTCCCAAGATTCTGATGAGAGTTCATCAAAAAGTAAGAACTATTTATGCTGATAATTCGTTGTTCTGTTGAAAAATGTCAAATGCATAAGCCGCCATTAACCTCTTTGGGCTGCAGGGGCAGTATTGAGTAGCCGGATAATAGGTGCCCATTTCAAACGGCCTCGTACTCAATTCTTGCTCGTACAATATGCATATTATTATTACTATTGGATAGAAAACACTCTCTAGTTTCTATAACCGTTGGAATTATGTCTCTGAGTGAAACAGAACTCATTCTACAGCACTTTTCCTGACAGGGAGTGAGATTTCAGAAATCTTGGCCTCTGGTCCCAGGTCAGTTTTAAAGTCCCTGTAAATCCTATGAGGATACAAACACTGCCCATGCCTTCCTCTAGATGTCAGTAAGAGGTGACAATTTGAATGGAGTCGATTGCGCAATCAGGGCCTGTATAAAAGAGCACAAGGCGGAAGTGGCTTTCTTTTCCTGCTGCGCCTGACGCATGATGGACGTCGGACTGGCTCTCTTTCCAAGCGTTGGTTTAGCCACTTATATATCGCCGGTCATGTTTTTACTCGTTATAGGTGTTAAAAACATCATAAGGTAGTTAATTTAAACCGTTTTATAGCAATTTATATCCGTTTAGTGCGATTTTGAGGCATTGCTTTGTGATGCACTTTGAAGCGCCGGGCACGTTTCCAGTACCGGTCGAACGTTAGTGGGCATTTCGACGGACAAGAGGACATCTTTCGACCAAAAGAAGATTAGACCCAAGAAAGGATACATTGCCCAAGATTCTGATGGAAGATCAGCTGATAGTAAGAAATATTTAAGATGATAAATCGTTGTTCTGTAGAAAAATGTTAAACGCACATTCCGCCATTTTTTTTGGTATAGCTTCGCTTGGCGAACCCTGTATTGCACAGTAAGGATAATTTTAGAAATGTAATTCAGCGATTGCATTAAGAACTAATTTGTCTTTCGATAGCTGTCCAACTTATATTTTTTTAGTCAAGTTTATGAATAGTTATTCATGAGACAAGATCACTGTGAAAGATGGCGCCCGACATTTTCAGGCCAGTTTTGCTAGTATTGTCATTGTATAACCACGGTTTTTTGTGGCTAAATATGCACATTTTCGAACAAACTCTATATGTATGTTGTAATATGATGTTACAGGAGTGTCATCGGAAGAATTCTGAGAAGGTTAGTGAAAAAATTAATATATTTTGGCGATGATTACGTTATCGCTCTCTTTGGCTTGAATCAATGCTCGGGTAACGTTTGCACATGTGGTATGCTAATATAACGATTTATTGTGTTTTCGCTGTAAAACACTTAGAAAATCTGAAATGTTGTCTGAATTCACAAGATCTGTGTCTTTCCATTGCTATGCGCTGTCTATTTTTAAGAAATGTTTTATAATGAGTAAATTGGTAATACACGTTGCTCTCTGTAGTAATTCTAGTCGCTTTGGTGAGATTTGTGATGGTGGCTGCAATGGCAAACTATGATTTATACCTGAAATATGCACATTTTTCTAACAAAACCTATGCTATACAATAAATATGTTATCAGACTATCATCTGATGAAGTTTTTTCTTGGTTAGTGGCTATTTCTATCTTTATTTGGTCGAATTGGTGATAGCACCTGATGGAGTAAGAAACTGATGGAGTTAGAAAAGTGGTGTCTTTTGCTAACGTGGTTAGCTAATAGATTTACATATTTTGTCTTCCCTGTAAAACATTTTAAAAATCGGACATGTTGGCTTGATTCACAAGATGTGTACCTTTCTTATGCTGTATTGGACTTGTTAATGTGTGAAAGTTAAATATTTAAAAAAAATAGATTTTGAATTTCGCGCCCTGCAATAGAGCTGGATGTTGTCATAAGTGTACCGATGTCGGGACAGCCCGCCTAACAGGTTAATTGCAGTGCAGCCTCGCTTTATCGCACGCTGTATTTTGAAGTAACGTTAATTTTAAAAATGTAACCCAGCGATTGCATTAAGAACTAATTTGTCTTTCAATTGCTGTCCAACTTGTATTTTTTAGTCAAGTTTATGAATAGTTTTCGATTAGAATAGGTGCCTCTCCAAGATGGCGCCGGACAGATTGCTTGAAGTTTTGGCCACTAATCACATTGTATAACCACGATTTGTGCCGCTAAATATGCACATTTTCGAACAAACTCTATATGCATTGTGTAATATGATGTTATAGGACTGTCATCTGAAGAATTCTGAGAAGGTTAGTGAAAAAATTAATATATTTTGGTGGTTTATACGTTATCGCTATTTTTGCCTTGAATCAATGCTGTTGTGATGTTTGCTATTGTGGTAAGCTAATATAACGCTATATTGTGTTTTCGCTGTAAAACACTTAGAAAATCTGAAATATTGGCTGGATTCACAAGATCTGTGTCTTTCATCTGCTGTACGCTGTGTATTTTTAAGAAATGTTTTATGATGAGTAATTAGGTAATACACGATGGTCTCTGTAGTTATTCTAGTCGCTTTGGTGAGAGTTGTGATGGTGGCTGCAATGGTAAACTATGATTTATACCTGAAATATGCACATTTTTCTAACAAAACATATGCTATACAATATATATGTTATCAGACTGTCATCTGATGAAGTTGTTTCTTGGTTAGTGGCTATTTATATCTTTATTTGGTCGAATTTGTGATAGCTACTGATGGAGTAAAGAAATGGTGGAGTAAAAAAGTGGTGTCTTTTGCTAACGTGGTTAGCTAATAGATTTACATATTGTGTCTTCCCTGTAAAACATTTAAAAAAATCAGAAATGATGGCTGGATTCACAAGATGTGTATCTTTCATTTGGTGTCTTGGACTTGTGATTTCATGAACATTTTATTATATGATATCCCTGTGGCTTTAGGCTAGGCTATGCTAGTCAGCTTTTTTGATGGGGGGGATCCCGGATCCGGGTTTGGGAGGTGTTAGAGGTTAACAAATCTTCAATAATGTTCCAACCGGAGAATTCCTTTGTCTTCAGAAATGCAATGGAACGCAAGCTAACTATCACGTGAACGCGCGTGGTCAGCTCGTGGCTCTCTGGCAGACCTCTGACTCATTCCCCTCTCATTCGCCTCCACTTCACAGTAGAAGCATCAAACAAGGTTCTAAAGACTGTTGACATCTAGTGGAAGCATTAGGAAGTGCAATATGACCCCATAGACACTGTGTATTCGATAGGCAAAGAGTTGAAAAACTACAAACCTCAGATTTCCCACTTCCTGGTTCGATTTTCTCAGGTTTTTGCCCGCCATATGAGTTCTGTTATATTCACAGACATCATTCAAACAGTTTTAGAAACTTCAGAGTGGTTTCTATCCAAATCTACTAATTATATGCATATTCTAGCTTTTATGGCTGAGTAGCAGGCAGTTTAATTTGGGAACACTTTTCATCCAAACTTCCCAATGCTGCCCCTTACCCTAGAGAAGTTAAAACCGTATTATAATCTTCCACCATAATAATAGATTATTGCGTTGCTTGTGAGCTCAATAGTTTATTATATATAGTTTCGAAAAAGTGTGGATCATCATTATTTGGCCCATATAGATGAATTAGACAGATCTGTTTTTGGTCGAATAGCGTATTATTTTAAATATGCTATATTTTCCTTGCAGATCTGTTTGCAGTTTGCACAATCGGATCAAAATTTGTATTAATTAGATAATGACCCCTTTTGAGTTTCTTTGACCATGACAAAAATGTATTTCTCCCTCCCAGTCCTTTTTCCACCCAACCTCATCTATATTTGTGGAATGTATAGACCTTACCGTGTAATGCTTACTTACAAGCCCTTAACCCACAGTGCAGTTCAAGAAGAGTTAACTAAGGTAAAAACATTAACACAATAACATAACAATAACGAGGCTATATACAGGGGGTACCGGTACCACGTCAGTGTGCGGGGGTACAGGTTAGAGATAATTTTTACATGTCGGTAGGGGTGAAGTGACTATGCATAGATAATAAACAGCGAGTAGCAGCAGTGTACAAAACAAATAGAGAGGGGGGGGGGGGGGGGGGGGTTCAATGTAATAGTCCGGTGGCCATTTGACTAATTGTTCAGCAGTCGAATGGCTTGGGGGTAGAAGCTGTTAAGGAGCCTTTTGGTCCAAGACTTGGTGCCCCGGTACTGCTTGCCGTGCAGTAGCAGAGAAAACAGTCTATAACTTGGGTGACTGGAGTCTCTGACAATTTTATGGGCTTTCCTTTGACACCACCTGGATTTCAGGAAACTTGGCCCCAGTGAGGTACTGGGCCGTACGCACTACCATCTGTAGCACCTTATGGTCAGATGCCGAGCAGTTGCCATACCAGGCGGTGATGCAACCAGTCAGGATGCTCTCGATGGTGCAGCTGTAGAACTTTATGAGGATCTGGGGACCCATGCCAAATCTTTTTAGTCTCGTGAAGGGTAAAAGATTTTGTTGTGCCCTCTTCACAACTGTCTTGGTGTGTTTGGTCTCAACCCCAAACCCAGCTGCCTCAACCCCAAACCCAGCTGCCTCAACCCCAAACCCAGCTGCCTCAACCCCAAACCCAGCTGCCTCAACCCCAAACCCAGACGCCTCAACCCCAAACCCAGACGCCTCAACCCCAAACCCAGACGCCTCAACCCCAAACCCAGCTGCCTCAACCCCAAACCCAGCTGCCTCAACCCCAAACCCAGACGCCTCAACCCCAAACCCAGACGCCTCAACCCCAAACCCAGCTGCCTCAACCCCAAACCCAGACGCCTCAACCCCAAACCCAGCTGCCTCAACCCCAAACCCAGACGCCTCAACCCCAGCCCAAATCCTTCAAAAAGAGCCCAGACACCTCAAACCCAACCAAGCTGTCTCAACTTGGAGCCCAGATGCTTCAACCCCAACGCAGACGCCTCAACTCCAGCCCAGATATTTCAAACACAGCTGCCTCAACCCCAAACCCAGCTGCCTCAACCCAAGCCCAGACAACCTCAACCCCAGCCCAGATATTTCAACCCCAGCCCAGACACCTCAACCCCAACCACGCTGCCTCAACCCCAACCACGCTGCCTCAACCCGAGCCCAGATGCTTCAACCCGTGCCCAGATGCTTCAACCCCAGCTCAGGGCACTAAGGAGGAGTGAGCACGGAAGGTGAAAAAGGGAGGGCGAACTCCTCTGAAGAAGCAATCACAATGGAGTTCTTATTAAATTAGGGGCCTGTCCGGCAGATAAAGCAGCAAATCCAAAAACTGCCCTACATTTACTGGCACACAACTTAATTACGTTTTTAATACAGCTTAGCGCTGGGCTCTCCCCCTGCCCAGGCTGGTTGGCTGGATGACTGGCTGGCCAGTGCCCACTGCTGTCTGTGCTCTGCCCGCTGCTGGGTGGGTGTAGGGGAGGTAGATAGATGGCAGAGATGGCCGAACTCAGGCCTCCCCGCTGACCTGGTGAAAGGACACCATCTGCTGGCTCCCAGACTAACTGAAGACAGGATGGATTCACTGAGACACTGACACCCACACTGAGAAACAAATACTTATACACACACACTGAGAAACACACACCCACACTGAAACAAACACTTATACACACACACACACACACACACACACACACACACACACACACACACACACACACACACACACACACACACACACACACACACACACACACACACACACACACACACACACACACAAACAAACACTGATACACACACTGAGACAGACACACTGAGACACACCGAGGCACACACACACACCGAGACAGACCCACACCGAGACAAACCCACACCGAGACAGACCCACACCCACACTGAGACCCACACTGAGACCCACACTGAGACAGAGACAGAGTCCCTCACCAAGCAACACCAAATTATCTATTTTACTTTTTTATGTTTTATATTTCCCATATGAAAACAAACTTTTAGAAAATATTTCAAAAGTTATTTAGGTATGCCAAATGAGACTTGATTCACAAGCACTTTCAAACATTTACACTTCCAGCCAGGATGGAGGAAGTAGGATGGAGGCTAGCAGTGGGACAGGGGAGCATCTCCAGGTTTGTAGGATGGAGGCTAGCAGTGGGACAGGGGAGCATCTCCAGGTTTGTAGGATGGAGGCTAGCAGTGGGACAGGGGAGCATCTCCAGGTTTGTAGGATGGAGGCTAGCATTAGGACAGGGGAGCATCTCCAGGTTTGTAGGATGGAGGCTAGCAGTAGGACAGGGGAGCATCTCCAGGTTTGTAGGATGGAGGCTAGCAGTGGGACAGGGGAGCATCTCCAGGTTTGTAGGATGGAGGCTAGCAATGGGACAGGGGAGCATCTCCAGGTTTGTAGGATGGAGGCTAGCAATGGGACAGGGGAGCATCTCCAGGTTTGTAGGATGGAGGCTAGCAGTGGGACAGGGGAGCATCTCCAGGTTTGTAGGATGGAAGCTAGCAGTGGGACAGGGGAGCATCTCCAGGTTTGTATAGTAAAGTGTGGAGCAGCACTGCTGTGTGTGGCCTAAAGCAATGTTTCAGGGGGGAACCTAGAGTCTGTCTCTGTTTGACTGTGGAACCTGCTGACGGCACACAGGCCCAGCCCGGGGAGCATATTGTAAGCCCGGTCTCCCAGGCCGCTCCTGGCCCTGCTGTGAGCTGGGGATGTGTGGCTGGCTCTAGTTACACTGGGAGCTTCTAGTCTTCCTCCTGCTTGGCACAACCCAATGCCACCTGAGAAGGATGGGTTTTCAGCTGTGTGTTGGCTTGGCCAACAGTTTTGAAAGCACAAATAGGTCCAGGAATTTAGAAACAGGTTTAATAAAAAGTAAAAAGTGAGGGATTTGCATAAGGCCTGTTTGGACAGTGTTAATAAGATCACCACTCTTTTCCATATGAGAAGAGTATCCTGGAAATAAATGATCCTGGAAACCTCTTTGGAACTGAATGCTAGTACAGGAGCTGCATACTACAGTATAACATTAGGATACTCCGACCAACTCAATTTAATCCAATAAAGTAGAATAGTAAAGAACTTCGCGAGGAGGGAAATCTGAATTTGGCATCACCTTGCAGTAACATAAGGGTCATTATACTGTCACAGGAAAAAAATATCCCATATTCAATCTGCCATGATGCAATATTCATCTGAATGGGAGTAGATGAGCCACCACTAACAACTCAGCCCAGACTGGGCACCATGGGGGCTGGAGGGCAGCGGAGAGGGAGCGAAGAATGCAGGCAGACTGCCCTGGTTTGCCTCGTTAAAAACATACTGCCAGGGGCAGCACGGCTACAGCTGCTCAGCACCCCACCACTCCCCCTTTAAATATAAAAGGACCCACCCTAGCTCAGCCCAGCCTGACCCACCCTGCCTAGGCCTAAACCTGGTATGTCATGCCTGGAGGCCATGATGGATCGCTTAACCCCAACCTGTTAGGAATAGACTGGCCTGTTTTTGTTAATGGTATCCTTTATTAGTTACATTTCTTTTGATCCATGTAATTATAATCATGATTCATAGTTTCCGGAGGCAAAAGAAACAAAGGTGGACCCAGAAAAATGTATTTGCTAACAGTCCTGTTCTCCAAGTGTTTTCCCTATATTCATTAAGCAGCGGTGGCCCGTTACCATTAAATTTGTAAAAAAATGTTTAAAAAAAATATATATATATATTTCTGCCGAGACACGCTTTTAATGGATAGTGCATGGATATAATTTTTATGTCTGCATGCAGTTTGCAACTAGTGTCAGCTCAGTGATTGGAAATCTATGGGAACAGCTACCTTTGCAACCGCTACTGAAAAGAATCCTAGGGGAAACACTGTCTCCAATATAACCTTTTCAGATACCCCCAATCAAAACATACTGTGTCTGGTGGTAAAAATGAACCCAATTTACCACAAGAATGTAATAACAAACTTTGTTACTCAAAACAAAAATCCACGATAACACAAACTAAACCTATGAAAGTCATAGCTCTGAAATCACCTGGTTGGTGAACCAGGCATGGCAGTCAATTGACTAACCAAGGCTGTTGAGTCTGCCGATAAGAATACGGTGATTGACAGAGTCGAAAGCCTTGGCCAGTTCGATGAAGATGCCTGCACAGTACTGTCTTTAATCGATGGCGGTGATGAGTGTGGCTAAGGTGCACCCGTGACCAGTTTGGAAACCGGATTGCACAGCGGAGAAGGTACGGTGGGATTCAAAATGGTCAGTGATCTGTTTGTTAACTTGGATTTCAAAGACTTTAGAAAGGCAGGGCAGAATGGATATAGGTCTGTAACAGTTTGGGTCTAGAGTGTCACCCCCTTTGAAGTGGGGGATGACCGTGGCAGATTTCTAATCTTTAGGAATCTCGGACGATATGAAAGAGAGGTTGAACAGACTAGTAACAGGAGTCGCAACAATGGCGGCGGATAAATTTAGAAAGAGATGGTCCAGATTGTCTAGCCCAGCTGATTTGTACGGGTCCAGTTTTTGCAGCTCTTTCAGAACATCAGCTATCTGGATTTGGGTGAAGGAAAAGCTGGGGAGGCTTTGGTAAGTAGCTGCGGCGGGTGCGGAGCTGTTGGCTAGGGTTGGGGTAGCCAGGTTGAAAGCATGGCCAGCTGTAGACAAATTATTTTTGAAATTCTCGATTTATCATAGATTTATTGGTGGTGAAAGTGTTTCCTAGCCTCAGTGCAGTGGGCAGCTGGGAGGAGGTGCTCTTATTCTCCATGGACTTTACAGTGTCCCAAAACTTTTTGGAGTTAGAGCTACAGGTTGCACATTTCTGTTTGAAAAAGTTAGCCTTTGCTTTCCTAACTGACTGTGTGTATTGGTTCCTGACTTCACCTGAAAAGTTGCATATCGCGGGGGCTATTCGATGCTAGTGCCGTACGCCACAGGATGTTTTTGTGCTGGTCGAGGGCAGTCAGGTCTGAAGTGAACCACGGGCTATATCTGTTCTTAGTTCTACATTTTTTGATTGGGGCATGCTTATTTAAGATGGTGAGGAAATTGCTTTTAAAGAACAACCAAGCATCCTCTACTGACGGGATGAGGTCAATTTCCTTCCAGGATACTTAGACCAGGTCAATTAGAAAGGCCTGCTCGCAGAAGTGTTTTAGGGAGTGTTTGACAGTGATTAGGGGTGGTCGTTTGACCGCAGACCCATTATGGATGCAGGCAGTGATCGCTGAGATCTTGGTTGAAAACAGCAGAGGTGTATTTGGAGGGCAAGTTGGTCAGGATAATATCTATGAGGGTGCCCATGTTAACGGATTTCGGGTTGTACCTGGTGGGTTCCTTGCTAATTTGTGTCAGATTGAGGGAATCTAGCTTAGATTATAGGACGGCCGGGGTGTTAAGCATATCCCAGTTTAGATCACCTAACAGAACTAACTCTGAAGATAGATGGTGGCAATCAATTCACATATGGAGTCCATATGGAGTGTGCTAAAGCAGTGAGTAAAACAAACTTAGGGAGGAGGCTTCTGATGTTAACATGCATGAAACCAAGGCTTTTACCGTAACAGAAGTCAACAAATGAGAGCACCTGGGGACACACAGGGCCTGGGTTAACCTCTACATCACCCGAGGAACAGAGGAGGAGGATGATGAGGGTACGGCTAAAGGCTATCAGGTCATCTAGTGCGTTGGGAACAGAGAATAAAAGGATTAGATTTCTGGGAGTGGTAGGATAGATTCAGGGCATAATGTACAGGCAGGGGTATGGTAGGGTGCGGGTACAGTGGAGGTAAACCTAGGCATTGAGTGACGATAAGAGAGGTTGCATCTCTGGAGGCGCTAGTTATGCTAGGTGAGATCACCGCATGTGTGGGAGTTGGGACAAAAGAGCTATCTGAGGCATGTTGAGTGGGACTAGGGGCTCCGCAGTAAAATAAAACAATGATAACTACCCTAAACAACAGTATACAAGGCATATTGACATTAGAGAGAGTCATAAAGCGAGGCATAAAGCAATCACAGGTGTTGATTGGGAGAGCTAGCTAAGACAACAATGGGTAAGACAACAACAGCTAATCAGGTGAGACAACAACAACAGGTAAAATGGCAATGAATGGGCAGAGAGGGTCAGTAACTACACACGGCTTGAGTTCGAGGCTGGGGCGACAGATAAACAAAATTAACAAAATGCAGTACCGTGATTAATGAATAGTCCAGCAGGCATCAGCTATGTAGCCAAATGGTCATAGGGTCCAGTGAACAGCAATAGATGAAACAGGGAAGCCGTTAGGTAGTCGTTACTACGCTAGTCGGGAGATGCGCCTGGCTCGAGGCTAACTGGTGCTAGCTTCGGGACAAGGGCGTCACCGACATCCGGCAAAGGCTGGTTGAGGGCACATCAGATGGAATTACGTTGGCAGACCAGTCGGGATTGATCAGCGGGGCTCCGTGTCGACAAAGGGTCCCAGCCAAATTGGCAAAAGATGTATTGTAGCTGGAGTAATTTTGTTTGCTAGCCGGGAGATGCGCCTGGCTCGAGGCTAACTGGTGCTAGCTCCCTGACAAGGGCGTTAGTCACTATAGCCACTCCGGTGTGTCTGGTGCAAAAGTCCAGAGCTTACGGCAGGAATCCGATGATGTAGTGGCCTCTAGTCATGTTAGTGAAGAGTCCGGGAGGCATCAGCTGTGTAGCCGAGTGATCATAGGGTCCACTGAGCAGGCCGGGAGATGGGCCTGGCTCAAGGCTAGCTAGCTGCAATGATCCGGAGTAATGGTCCAGAGCTTACGGCAGGAATCCGGTAATGTAGTGGAGAAAAGCAGTCCGATATGCTCAGGGTTGACATCGCGCTGTGCAGACTGGCAGGTATTATCTAGGCTAAAAGCGGGTGGTGTCTGAGCTAAAGGCAAAGGCTGCTAGCAGTGGCTAACAATGACTAAATAGCTAGTAGCTCATTAGCTGGTTAGCTTCTGATGGCTCGCGTCTGATGGAGAGTCTAGCAATAAAGGTAGTGGGATGAAGGGATAGAGGGAGCATCAGTTACACCCAGTGGGAAAAAGGAGAATGACATGAGCCCATACAGAAGACTACAATCCAAGATACTCAGCAGTGTTATAGTACTTCCATACAGAAGACTACAACCTTAGATACTCAGCAGTGTTATTGCATTCCCATACAGAAGACTACAACCCTAGGTACTCAGCAGTGTTACAGTACTCCCATACAGAAGACTACAACCCTTGAAACTCAGCAGTGTTATAGCATTCCCATACAGAAGACTACAACCCTAGATACTCAGCAGTGTTACAGTATTCCCATACAGAAGACTACAACCCTAGATACTCAGCAGTGTTACAGTACTACCATACAGAAGACTACAACCCTAGATACTCAGCAGTGTTACAGTACTCCCATACAAAAGACTACAACCCTATATACTCAGCAGTGTTACAATACTCCCATACAAAAGACTACAACCCTAGATACTCAGCAGTGTTATAGTACTCCAGTCGGGTCTTCAGACCACATAGAGTGTCTGGCTGCCGGATACATTTTTACTTGGTCTTAAATTGGACTCACCCCTCCCGGTCTCAGTCTGGACTCAGCCTCGCTACCCCTCTGGTCTCAGTATTAACTGAACTCCCTCCTCCTGGTCTCAGTCTGGACTCAGCCTCACTACCCCCTCTGGTCTCAGTCTTAACTGGAACTCCCTCCTCCTGGTCTCAGTCTTGACTCAGCCTCGCTCCCCCCTCTGGTCTCAGTATTAACTGAACTCCCTCCTCCTGGTCTCAGTCTGGACTCAGCCTCGCTCCCCTCTCTGGTCTCAGTCTTAACTGGAACTCCCTCCTCCTGGTCTCAGTCTTGACTCGGCCTCGCTCCCCCCTCTGGTCTCAGTCTTAACTGAACTCCCTCCTCCTGGTCTCAGTCTTGACTCGGCCTCGCTCCCCCCTCTGGTCTCAGTCTTAACTGAACTCCCTCCTCCTGGTCTCAGTCTGGACTCGGCCTCGCTCCCCCCTCTGGTCTCGGTCTTAACTGGAACTCCCTCCTCCTGGTCTCAGTCTTGACTCGGCCTCGCTCCCCCCTCTGGTCTCAGTCTTAACTGGAACTCCCTCCTCCTGGTCTCAGTCTTGACTCGGCCTCGCTCCCCCCTCTGGTCTCAGTCTTAACTGAACTCCCTCCTCCTGGTCTCAGTCTTGACTCGGCCTCGCTCCCCCCTCTGGTCTCAGTCTTAACTGAACTCCCTCCTCCTGGTCTCAGTCTTGACTCGGCCTCGCTCCCCCCTCTGGTCTCAGTCTTAACTGAACTCCCTCCTCCTGGTCTCAGTCTTGACTCGGCCTCGCTCCCCCCTCTGGTCTCAGTCTTAACTGAGCTCCCTCCT
This sequence comes from Salvelinus namaycush, assembly GCF_016432855.1. Classification (NCBI taxonomy): domain Eukaryota; kingdom Metazoa; phylum Chordata; class Actinopteri; order Salmoniformes; family Salmonidae; genus Salvelinus; species Salvelinus namaycush. The sequence continues at coordinate 73,381,376 of NC_052310.1, forward strand.
CCTGGTCTCAGTCTTGACTCGGCCTCGCTCCCCCCTCTGGTCTCGGTCTTAACTGGAACTCCCTCCTCCTGGTCTCAGTCTTGACTCGGCCTCGCTCTCGCTTTTGGTGGTCTCGAACACAACACTGGAACTCAGGCTGGAAGACTGTCCTGATATAGCCACAGATATACTGATTCCATTTCTTTGCAGTGGATGTCTTCCATTATCAATGGCAACTTGACTGAAGATATTTCACATATCAATATATAAAGAAAATGTTGTTTCACATGTACAATAATGTCACGAAGAAAGGAATAAGAAGACGCTATGAAGAAAGAGAAAAAGAGCCATGTTTTCACAAACGTTCACTTTTGTAGTTATTTAGTTATGGGAAAAACAAGAAGGATGACTAACGAGGCATCACACGATCTAAAACTGTCTTACTGTACAGGACCACATCCTGCTCCCAGATTGAGGAAATTACTGAAATGGAGGTCAGATTAACCAAGTATAATAACCACCAAATGGAGGTCAGATTAACCAAGTATAATAACCACCAAATGGAGGTCAGATTAACCAAGTATAATAACCACCAAATGGAGGTCAGATTAACCAAGTATAATAACCACCAAATGGAGGTCAGATTAACCAAGTATAATAACCACCAAATGGAGGTCAGATTAACCAAGTATAATAACCACCAAATGGAGGTCAGATTAACCAAGTATAATAACCACCAAATGGAGGTCAGATTAACCAAGTATAATAACCACCAAATGGAGGTCAGATTAACCAAGTATAATAACCACCAAATGGAGGTCAGATTAACCAAGTATAATAACCACCAAATGGAGGTCAGATTAACCGTTCCGGGCATTATTATGAGCCGTCCTCCCCTCAGCAGCCTCCTGTGGAGGAGGAGAAGGAAAGGAGGATGGGTGACAGGGTTGGTGGCAGAGGACCAGATGAAGCAGTCCTCGCCGAGGGCCCTCGGTCTCCCCCGGCAGCGGCAAGGCTGTTTCATTACCCAATCTCCTGGAGCCTTTTCCCAAACACAGCTCCAACATCTGTTGGACCCTACCAGACATGACCCTCTGTCCCTCTCTCCATCCCTCTCCCTCCATCCCTCTCTCCATCCCTCTCTTCATCTCTCTCCATCCCGCTCTTCATCTCTCTCTCTTCTCCAGACACTCACACCATCAGTCTTCATGGGGCCATATGGCTTACAAAAGCCTTGAGATTTAGCGGCACATCTGCGTATACATTACTGCTCTCTTTAAAGGTCCGTGATGCAAGACGCCAGTGTGTGTGTGGAGTGTGTGTGAGTTGGTGATAATTGCTGAAAGAGCGTGCTGGCAGCTGCAGGGGGTAAAGCGACAGTGTTGCTCTTGTGCAGACAGGCAGACGTACAGGTGAAACAAGTGAAGCAGTGGTGGATTAGGATCTCTATGGGTGTACAGCCTAAACAACTGTTCACTTCACTTATGTAGATCGGTTTCTTGAATGTTATTGCGCACAGCATAGTTAAACTGTTTCAGTGGAATTGAAGTGTGCTTGATTAAGCTGAAGTTCTTACTCCTGTACTTAATTCCTGCTACGGAAGGAAAAATCTACCTGTTGATGAATCTCTTCTATCATCCAACAAACTATTGCTTTCTATAGTATAATTAAATTCATCTGTGAGTAGATAATATCTACTCTAATAAAATGTTTGTTTTTATTAAACACTATTAACCCTTTTATCACAACAGTGTTGTTTTGTTTAGGGTTTTTCTATTCTCGATTAACCACTCATTGATTTGATATAATTAAAAACATTGCCTCAAATAAGGACCTACGTTTAAAATGCTTCTTTTAATAAAATTACAGATCAAATATCGAACCACAATGCATGTTTGTTCCTGATACATTCTCTGAGCAAAATGTTGTTATAGCCAGATAACTAGGCCGTTTCAAATCATCGAACTGTGTTCCTTTCTACAACATTAATAATACCGCCGGCTTTGTTTCTCAGCTATCTCTCCCCAATATCCTGGCAAAAAAACACAGAAATACTGGAATAAATGAATGTAGGAGCGAAAACATTGTGTGCTGAAACCCCTGTGTAGCTTGGCATTCTCTCCCCAAATGTACAAATAAATCAAGCTAATTTTCCTAATCAAATCAAATACATTTGATTGGTCACATAGACATTTACCAGATGTTATTGCGGGTATAGCGAAACGCTTGTGTTCCTAGCTCCAACAGTGCAGTCATATCTAACAATAATACACACAAATCTAAAAGTAAAATAATAGAAGGGCAGGCAGTGTGCCCCCGGTGATGCGATAGTCAGACCGCACCACCCTCTGGAGAGCCCTGCGGTTGTGGAAGGTGCAGTTGCCGTACCAGGCGGTGATACAGCCCGACAGGGTGCTCTCAATTATGCATCTGTAAAAGTTTGTGAGGGTCTTAGGGGCCAAGCCAAATTTCTTCAGCCTCCTGAGGTTTTGCGCCTTCTTCACCACACTGTGTGGATGGACCATTTCAGATTGTTAGTGTACACCGAGAAACTTGAAGCTTTCCACCTTCTCAACTGCGGTCCCGTCAATGTGGATAGGGGCGTGCTCCTGTAACAGTATAGCTTCCGTCCCTTTCCTCGCCCCAACCTGGGCTGCAGAGCAAGGGGAACAACTACTTCACACCCCCCTTTTAACCTCCTCCTTTTCCCGCAGCAACCAGTGATCCGGGTCAACAGCATCAATGCAACAGTATAGCTTCCGTCCCTCTCCTCGCCCCAACCTGGGCTCAAACCAGGGACCCTCTGCACACATCAACAACTGACACCCACGAAGCATCGTTACCCATCGCGCCACAAAAGCCTCGGCCCTTGCAGAGCAAGGGGAACAACTACTTCAAGGTCTCAGAGCAAGTGACGTCACCGATTGAAACGCTATTAGCGCGCACCACCGCTAACTAGCTAGCCATTTCACATCGGTTACACTCCCTCTGCTGTTTCCTGAAGTCCACGATCAGCTCCTTTATTTTGTTGACGTTGAGAGAAAGGTTATTTTCCTGGCACCACTCCGCCAGGGCCCACACCTCCTCCCTGTAGGATGTCTCACCATTGTTGGTAATCAAGCCTATTATGGTTGTGTCATTGTAACGGTTGTCATCGGGAGAAAGAGAGGACCAAGGTGCAGTGTGGTAAGAGTTCATCTTATTTAATGAAAGTGAACACTTCAAAATACAAAACAACAAAGTGAAAACCGAAACAGTTCTATCTGGTGCAGACACACAAAGACTGAAAATAACCACCCACAAAACCCAACAGAAAACAGGCTACCTAAATATGGTTCCCAATCAGGGACAACGATTGACAGCTGCCTCTGATTGAGAACCATATCAGGCTAAACACAGAAATAGAAAAACTAACATGGACAACCCACCCAACTCACGCCCTGACCAAACTAAAACAAAAGACAAAACAAAGGAACTAAGGTCAGAACGTGACAGTCATCTGCAAAGTTGATGATTGAGTTGGAGGCATGTGTGGCCACGCAGTCATGGGTGAATAGGGAGTACAGGAGGGGGCTGAGCACACATGTTGAGGATCAGCGAAGTGGAGGTGTTGTTTCCTACCTTCACCACATGGGGGCGGCCCGTCAGGAAGTCCAGGACCCAGTTGCATGGGGGGATCAGATCCAGGGCCCCCGGGCTTGATAATGAGCTTGGAGGGTACTATGGTTTTGAAGGCTGAGCTATAGTCAATGAACAGCATTCTTACCTACACTACCGTTCAAAAGTTTAGGGTCACTTAGAAATGTCCTTGTTTTTGAAATAAAAGCAAAAAAAAAGTGCATTAAAATAACATCAAATTGATCAGAAGTACAGTGTAGACGTTAATGTTGTAAATGACTACTGTAGCTGGAAAAACAAGGACATTTCTAAGTGACCTCAAACTTTTGAACGGTAGTGTAGGTATTCCTCTTGTCCAGATGGAATAGGATAGTGTGCAGTGCGATGGCGATTGCATCATCTGTGGGTCTATTGGGGCGGTATGCAGATTGCAGTGGGTCTAGGGTGTTGGGTAAGGTGGAGGTGATATGATCCTTGACTAGCCTCTCAAAGCACTTCATGATGACAGAAGTGAGTGCTACGGGACGATAGTCATTTAGTTCAGTTACTTTTGCTTTCTTGGGTACAGGAACAATGGTGGACATCTTGAAGCAAGTGGGGACAGCAGACTGGGATAGGGAGAGATTGAATACGTCTTTAAACACTCCAGCCAGCTGGTCTGAGCATGCTCTGAGGATGCGGCTAGGGATGCCGTCTGGGCCGGAAGCATTGTGAGGATAAACACTTAAATGTCTTACTCACGTCGGCCACGGAGAACGAGAGCCCACAGTCCTTGGCAGCAGGCCGCGTCGATGGCACTGTGTTATCCTCAAAGAGGGTGAAGAAAGTGTTTCGCTTGTCCTGGAGCAAGACGTCGGTGTCCACGATGTGGCTGGTTTTCCAGACACACGTCTCGTGTCTGAGCCGTTGAATTGTGACTCCACTTTGTCTCTGTACTGACGTTTTGCCTGTTAGGTGTGAATAACTACACTGTTTGTAGTCGACCATATCCCTAGTCACCTTGCCATGGTTAAATGCAATGGCTCGCGCTTTCAGTTTAGTGTGAATGTTGCCATCTATCCACGGTTTCTGGTTTGGGTAGGTTTTAATAGTCACAGTGGGAAATGTTTCATACACGCTGTGCTGTTGCAGCTATTCACAGCACAGATTGCACACGATGATGAATATGGGAGGAGGGCTATTTGCATGTTGGGTGAACCCATTTGCACCCGCTTGTTAACACATACACCTTAACACCCCATGTGCCAGGGCAGCATGCCCGCTGTGCCCCCTTTACCCAGAGCGCCGAACACAGGGGAATCGCCCCCTGCTGGGATTAGTGAGGAAAGTAACTTCACCTTCAGTTGGAACAGAATAGTTTAGCTCTGTGAGTCGTTCATTTATCTTAGTTTTTCTTGGTTCTTAGTTGTGGGAGAACATTTGTAATTAGAATATATAATAATATATAATACACAGAGCATTCAAAAATTATTCAGACCCCTCAACTTTTTCCACATTTTGTTACGTTACAGCCTTATTAAAAAATGTATTAAATTGTTTTTCATCAATCTACACAAAATACACCATGATTAAAAAGCAAAAACAGGTTTTTAGAAATGTTTGCAAATTTAAGAAAGAAAAAAAACTGCAATATTACTTTTACATACAGAAAGTATTCAGACCATTTACTCAGTACTTTGTTGAAGCACATTTGGCAGCGATTACAGCGACACTTCTTGGGTATGACGCTACAAGCTTGGCACACCTGTAATTAGGGAGTGTCTCCCATTCTTCTCTGCAGATCCTCTTAATCTCTGTCAGGTTGGATGGGGAGCGTTGCTACACAGCTATTTTCAGGTCTCTCCAGAGATGTTAGATCGGGTTCAAGTCCGGGCTCTGGCTGGGCCACTCAAGGACATTCAGAAACTTGTCCCGAAGCCCCTCCTGAGTTGACTTGGCTGTGTGTTTATGGTCGTTGTCCTGTTGGAAGGTGAGCCTTCGTTCGGGTCTGAGTTCCTGAGCGCTCTGGAGCAGGTTGTCATCAAGGATCTCTCTGTACTTTGCTCCGTTCATCTTTCCCTCAATCCTTACTAGTCTCCCAGTCCCTGCCGTGAAAAATATCCCCACATCATGATGCTGCCACCACAATGCTTCACTGTAGGGATGGTGCCAGGCTACCTCCAGACGTGACGCTTGGCATTCAGGCCAAAGTGTTCAATCTCTGTTTCATCAAACCAGAGAATCTTGTTTCTCATGGTCAGAGTCCTTTATGTGCCTTTTGGCCAACTCCAAGCAGGCTGTGATGTGCCTTTTACTGAGAAGTGGCTTCCGTTTGGCCACTCTACCATAAAGGCCTGATTGGTGGAGTGCTGCAGAGATGGGGATCCTCCACGGAGGAACTCTAGAGCTCTGTCAGAGTGAACATCAGGTTCTTGGTCACCTCCCTGTACAAGAACCTTCTCCCCTGATTTCTCAGTTTGGCCAGCTCTAGGAAGAGTCTTGGTGGTTCCAAACCTCGTCCATTTAAGAATGGTGGAGGCCACTGTGTTCTTGGGGACCTTCAATGCTGCAGAAATGTTTTTGTACCCTTCCCCAGATCTGTGCCTCGACACAATCCTGTCTCAGAGGTCTACGGACAATTCCTTCGACCTCATGGCTTGGTTTTTGCAGTGACATGCACTGTCAAGTGTAGACACGTGTGTACCTTGCCAAATCATGTCCAATCAATTGAATTTACCACAGGTGGACACCAATCAAGTTGTAGAATAATCTCAAGGATGAGCAATGGTAACAGGATGCACCTGAGCTCAATGTCGAGTCTCATAGCGAAGGGTGTAAATACTTATGTAAATAAGGTTTTTGCTTTGTCATTATGGGGTATTGTGTGTAGATTGATGAGGAAAACAATGTATTTAATCAATTTAACCAAAGCCACTTAGTCATGCTTGCATACATTTTACATATAGGTGGTCCCGGGAATCAAACCCACTATCCTGGCGTTGCAAGCACCATGCTCTACCAAATGAGCTCTACTAACTGAGTTAGAGGACCATGTCCTACTAACTGAGTTACAGAGGACCATGTCCTACTAACTGAGTTACAGAGGACCATGTCCTACTAACTGAGTTACAGAGGACCATGTTCTGCCGACTGAGTTACAGAGGACCATGTTCTGCCAACTGAGTTACAGAGGACCATGTTCTACCGACTGAGTTACAGAGGACCATGTTCTACCGACTGATTTACAGAGGACTATGTTCTACCGACTGATTTACAGAGGACCATGTTCTACCGACTGATTTACAGAGGACCATGTTCTACTGACTGAGTTACAGAGGACCATGTTCTACTAACTGATTTACAGAGGACCATGTTCTACTAACTGATTTACAGAGGACCATGTTCTACTAACTGAGTTACAGAGGACCATGTTCTACTGAGTTACAGAGGACCATGTTCTGCCGACTGAGTTACAGAGGACCATGTTCTGCCGACTGAGTTACAGAGGACCATGTTCTGCCGACTGAGTTACAGAGGACCATGTTCTGCCGACTGAGTTACAGAGGACCATGTTCTACTAACTGAGTTAGAGGACTACTAGAAAATAAGAGATTAAAAAGCTTGGTGTGGACCATATGATGTCCTATCTGATTTGTAATAATCTTTAAGAATCTGTAACTAAATGCCTCACACATGTCATAATGGTTCTCATAATCGTGTGCAGCAATGCCACAGTTCCACTTATTCAACAAGAGTACCTTAAAGATTTAACCAGGCTCTATACTTCACTAGATCCTGTCAATTCAATCAATTCAATTCACAATTCCTGACATTTAATCCTAGTAACAACGCCCTGTCTTAGGTCAGTTAGGATCACCACTTTTTTTTAAGAATGTGAAATGTCAGAATAATAGAGGGAATGATTCATTTCAGCTTTTATTTCTTTCATTCTTTTATTTTATGGAGGTTTTGGAGCAGTGGCTTCTTCCTTGCTGAGCGGCCTTTCAGGCTATGTCGATATAGGAATCGTTCTCCTGTGGATATATATACTTTTGTACCTGTTTCCTCCAGCATCTTCACAAGGTCCTTTGCTGTTGTTCTGGGATTGATTTGCACTTTTCGCACCAAAGTACGTTCATCTCTAGGAGACAGAACATGTCTCCTTCCTGAGCGGTATGACGGCTGCGTGGTCCCATGGTGTTTATACTTGCGTACTATTGTTTGTACAGATGAACATGGTACCTTCAGGCATTTGGAAATTGCTCCCAAGGATGAACCAGACTTGTGGAGGTCTGCAATTTTTTTTCTGAGGCCTTGGCTGATTTCCTTTGATTTTTCCATGATGTCAATCAAAGAGGCACTGAGTTTGAAGGTAGGCCTTGAAATACATCCACAGGTACACCTCCAATTGACTCAAATTATGTCAATTAGCCTATCAGAAACTTCTTGAGCCATGACATAATTTTCTGGAATTTTCCAAGCTGTTTAAAGGCACAGTCAATTTAGTGTATGTAAACTTCTGACAGACTGGAATTGTGATACAGTGAATTATAAGTGAAATAATCTGTCTGTAAACAATTGTTGGAAAAATGACTTGTGTCATGCACAAAGTAGATGTCCGAACCGACTTGCCAAAACTATAGTTTGTTAACAAGAAATTTGTGGAGTGGTTGAAAAATTAGTTTTTATGACTCCAACCTAGCTGTATGTAAACTTCCGACTTCAACTGTAAGTGTGCGAATTGGACCATTTTCTGTCCTGCTAAGCATTCAAAATGTAATGAGTACTTTTGGGTGTCAGGGAAAATGTATGGAGTAAAAATTACATAATTTTCATTGGGAATATAGTGAATTAAAAGTGAAAGTTGTCAACAATATAAATAGTAAAGTACAGATACCCCAAAAAACTACTGAAGTAGTACTTTGAAGTATTTTTACTAAAGTACTTTAACCCACTGAATAATGATTAGTGAGAAAGTTACAGAGGAACAAAGATAATGACCCTGCAGAAATGCTAACCTCCCCTACTATTGGTTATGGCGAGAGATATCTTGGGGGTATGATACTGTACTGGTATATCTGTAACTGTCTTGGGGGTATGATACTGTATTGGTGCATATGTAACTGTCTTGGGGGTATGATACTGTATTGGTGCATCTTTAACTGTCTTGGGGGTATGATACTGTACTGGTATATCTGTAACTGTCTTAGGGGTATGATACTGTACTGGTATATCTGTAACTGTCTTAGGGGTATGATACTGTATTGGTGCATATGTAACTGTCTTAGGGGTATGATACTGTATTGGTGCATATGTAACTGTCTTAGGGGTATGATACTGTATTGGTGCATCTGTAACTGTCTTAGGGGCATGATACTGTATTGGTGCATCTGTAACTGTCTTGGGGGTATGATACTGTATTGGTGCATATGTAACTGTCTTGGGGCTATGATACTGTACTGGTATATCTGTAACTGTCTTAGGGGTATGATACTGTACTGGTATATCTGTAACTGTCTTAGGGGTATGATACTGTATTGGTGCATATGTAACTGTCTTAGGGGTATGATACTGTATTGGTGCATATGTAACTGTCTTAGGGGTATGATACTGTATTGGTGCATCTGTAACTGTCTTAGGGGCATGATACTGTATTGGTGCATCTGTAACTGTCTTGGGGGTATGATACTGTATTGGTGCATATGTAACTGTCTTGGGGCTATGATACTGTATTGGTGCATCTGTAACTGTCTTGGGGGTATGATACTGTATTGGTATATCTGTAACTGTCTTGGGGGTATGATACTGTATTGGTGCATATGTAACTGTCTTGGGGGTATGATACTGTATTGGTGCATATGTAACTGTCTTGGGGGTATGATACTGTATTGGTATATCTGTAACTGTCTTGGGGGTATGATACTGTATTGGTGCATATGTAACTGTCTTGGGGGTATGATACTGTATTGGTATATCTGTAACTGTCTTGGGGGTATGATACTGTATTGGTGCATATGTAACTGTCTTGGGGGTATGATACTGTATTGGTGCAACTTTCTCATTCATCATTATTCAAGATTCATTCATGATTATCTGAAAATCATGGTAGCGTTTACATGAATGTAGCAGTGATAAGAAACATATTATATTATGATATACAGTAAAGAGGCTCCAAAATCACACAATACTTGATTTGCCATTTATTTGTATTGGGAACAACATATTCTGAAACACAATCAAAATAAACAGCAAATGCATCCAACAAGTTTGTAGTCACAAGTGTGATCATCACAAGTTAATCATGGCATGGAATATGGTACCAAATACTAAACTTGACGACTTTACTACAATACAGGTGAATTTGTCCAAATATGTATGACACCTTCAAAAAGGGGGGACTAGATACATAAAGTGCTTTGAATTCTATAAGGTAAACAGATATGCATGAAAATACTCTCAAAGAAAAGGTGACATTCTGTACTTCCGTCGCATATAATTTTTTTAATCTAAAATGCTGGGGTATAGAACCAAATTAAACGTTTTACAATAACAATGTCTTTACAGTAGACATGCAATTTGCCTTAAAGTTTCATTAACAGTGCACAAACAAGTAAACCACAAAAAAATGACCTCTAGTATATCTCAAATGGCAAGACACCTATAGCAAACAGACTTGTTTTCTCCCACGGTGCCTCCTGAGATTCACAATGTGAACAACCTGACAGCTGCAATTCTCTAAACTTTGTTTTTTTTGCCAATTTTTTCTCTCTTTTTCTTCATGTTGGTGACAGTGGGTGTTAAACAATATGGAGCGTTACATTGAGAGCGGAGGGTGGGCGGGGGCGATACAGGCTCCCAGCAGAAGCCTCAGTGGAACACTAGCGGGGCGGTGACGCCCACACACCCTCGCCCACGTGGCACTACCAGGCTGTGTGCCAGGCGGACCTGGGCTCGGAGCTGTGGGCCGTATCCTGCATAATGTGTCAGCTTCTGACTCAGATAGGAAGAGAACCAGGTACTGTACTGGCCACTAGTAGATACAATATACTCTAACTCTACCGATGGCTTACTGTTAGTCACTAATGTTTAGACTTCAAATTCTGTTCACTCTTCATCCTCTCCATGTCCTCTAATCGCTACAGTACTTCTTCAACATGAGAAGGTTTGATCCTAGATCCTAGAAAATCTATCCGCACTTCATGGTTTAGCAATATCCTTCCATAATCCAGGGTGTGTGTCAGCAGGGTTGGGGAGTAATGGATTACATGTAATCTGTTACATGTAAGGGATTACAAAAAAACGATTACAGATACTTTTGAAAAACTAGACGATTACTTCAAGGATTACTTTTAAATTCAGAAAGGATGTTTGCGGAAAAAAAATCTTTGACACTACTCTGTTTTCTCAATGACATTCAAATCAGCATTGAAAAAAGGCTGAAGTTTAATTTTGTTCCACCTGAGCGAGTCTGACCACAAGTCAGAGACCACTATGATGACACACCACATGTGTTTGATCGATCGCGGGAAAAGTGCAGGAATAGGCTTTTGTAGGCTACAGTACAAGCTATGTCTTCAAATGGTGCAACTGCTGTCGGCATCCAAAGATTTTCCAACTTGAATAAACGCTTGGAGGTAAGGATGACAGCAGTGTTGTAGTCTACGGTGATATGGATATCACTGCTCTCTCTCTCTTAGCTATTTGCGCCTTACGGATTGTGGTTGTTGTGGATGGATGTTCACAAATCTAAATGTGTATTTGAACCCAATAATGGTTGAATTCAAGAATTTTAAGCTGCCTATCAATCAATGTTTTTGAAACCAGTGGACAACCAGTGAACAATGAGCTTTCAACAGCTGCATAGTGTGGATCCCAGCCTGTGGAATAAAAGTGGGGCTTTTATTGCTCAATCTAATTGATGCTGATAAAAATAAAATCCATATGCCTAATGGACTCGCACACATTTGATAGACTTATAACATGATTAAAACAATAATTTTGATATCATGGATGGTCAGTCCTTGCATCCATGGCTCTGTCTATTAATCTGAGAGTGGTTACATTTCTCCAGGCCCATCCCTCAGCTTTTTACCAAAACAGAGGCAGGGCAACCATTTTGTTGTTGTTTCATCTGTGGGTTTGCCCTTTAAACAGCTGTCACAAAAAAGGTAAACAATAGGCCTATATCAAATGCAGCATATTGCTTTCATTTTTCACATGTAAATAGCACTTTTCAGTAGTGCTCAAAACATGCCATTCCATGAACGCAGCATTTCTTTTTCAACTCGAATCAATGAGCCCAATCAGTCCTCCATGATAACAAAATCATAAACAACAGAGTAGGGCTGGCTAATAAGTCTTTAGTTTTGGGGTTATGCTCAAGTAAAACAATTTGGCTAATCTTTACTGCCATATTTCTAAGTCCTTTTCTTGAAGATCAAGGGGTATAACTTTTATTGGAATGACAAAAATTCTGATAGACTTTGGTTTTTAATGTAAAGATGTAATTTAATCGTATTATTGTAGTAGAAAGCGATGGGTTAAAAGAAGCCTACATAACCAACCCATAAAGTAAAATGTGGCATCTATATATGGCCAACTATGTAAACTTTAACATCGATTTATCATTATCGTGCAATAGATGTTGTTCAATTAGTAACATACATTTTTGTCTTCTTCTAATGCCTCTTAAGGGGTAAGTAATCTAAAAGTAACTGAATGTAATCAGATTATGTTACTGAGTTTGGGTAATCCAAAAGTTACGTTACTGATTAAAATTTTGGACAGGTAACTAGTAAATGTAATGGATTACATTTAGAAAGTAACCTACCCAACCCTGTGTGTCAGCACCTGTTCTTCATGCGCTGGTGCATCCTCCCATGTTCTACACGCTGCTCGTCCATCTCTGTACAGCGAGCTCTCAACTTCTCAACACTCTCCTCAAGATGCTCCTTCTCCAAGAATAGCTGCTCCACCTCATTCCTGACAACAACACATACAAATATTGTAATTGTATGTGTTGCTTTTATGTCATTGAGTGTTCAGTTGTCAGTCTTGCCAGACGTGTCATTTTGTTGCCAACCAGAGGTGCGTTCTGTTTGATTCAACGTTTGCTATGTTGTGTGACGGTTTCTACTGAACGACACCATCACTAGCCGGCTACCAACCGCTTACTCAATCCTGCACCTTAGAGGATCCTGCCCTATATACATAGACATGAAATCCCTGGTCACTTTAACCTGTTATGGCTGCAAGCCCGATATCGGTACACCTATGACAACATCCCCCCACCCCCCCCCACACTGATTAGCATCGCTAGCATAGCGTCACAATTAAATAGTAGCATCTAAATATCATTAAATCACAAGTCCAAGACACCAAATGAAAGATACAGATCTTGTGAATAAAGCCACCATTTCAGATTTTTAAAATGTTTTACAGGGAAGACAAAATATGTAAATCTATTAGCTAACCACGTTAGCAAAAGACACCATTTTTCTTTGTCCACCATTTTTTCTCTCCACCAGTAGCTATCACCAATTCGGCCAAATAAAGATATTGATAGCCACTAACCAAGAAAAAACCTCATCAGATGACAGTCTGATAACATATTTATTGTATAGGATAGGTTTTGTTAGAAAAATGTGCATATTTCAGGTATAAATCCTAGTTTACAATTGCACCCACCATCACAACTCGACTAGAATAAATACACAGAGCAACGTGTATTACCTAATTACTAATCATAAAACATTTCTTAAAAATACACAACTCACAGCAATGGAAAGACACAGATCTTGTGAATTCAGACAATATTTCAGATGTTCTAAGTGTTTTACAGCGAAAACACAATAAATCGTTATATTAGCATACCACATGTGCAAACGTTACCAGAGCATCGATTCAAGCCAAAGAGAGCGATAACGTAATCATCGCCAAAATATATTAATTTTTTCACTAACCTTCTCAGAATTCTTCCGATGACACTCCTGTAACATCATATTACAACATACATATAGAGTTTGTTCGAAAATGTGCATATTTAGCCACAAAAAAACGTGGTTATACAATGACAATACTAGCAAAACTAGCCTGAAAATGTCGGTCACCATCTTTCACAGTGATCTTGTCTCATGGATAACTATTCATAAACTTGACTAAAAAAATATAAGTTGGACAGCTATCGAAAGACAAATTAGTTCTTAATGCAATCGCTGAATTACATTTCTAAAATTATCCTTACTGTGCAATACAGGGTTCGCCAAGCGAAGCTATACCAAACAAAATGGCGGAATATGCGTTTAAAATTTTTCGACAGAACAACGATTTATCATATTAAATATTTCTTACTATGAGGTGATCTTCCATCAGAATCTTGGGCAATGTATCCTTTCTTGGGTCTAATCTTCTTTTGGTCGAAAGATGTCCTCTGTCCGTCGAAATGCCCACTAACGTTCGACCGGGACCCCGAAACGTGCCCGGGGCTTCAAAGTGCATGACATAGAAAATGCCTCAAATTCGCACTAAACGGATATAAATTGCTATAAAACGGTTTAAATTAACTACCTTATGATGTTTTTAACACCTATAACGAGCAGAAACATGACCGTCGATATATTACTGGCTAAACAACGGCTTGGAAAGAGAGGAGGTCCAACATCCTTCGTGCGTCAGGCGCAGGCAGGAAAAGAAAGCTACTTCCGGTATTTCTTGTTTTATACAGGCTCTGATTGCGCAATCGACTCCATTCAAAGCGTCACCACGTACTGACATCCAGGGGAAGACGTAAGCAGTGTTTGTATCCTCATAGCATTTACATGGACCTTAAAACCGACCCCAGATCAGGGGCCAAGATTTCTGAAATCTGACTCCCTGTCAGGAAAAGTGCTGTAGAAGGAGCTGTGTTTCACTCAGAGACAAAATTCCAACGGCTATAGAAACTAGAGAGTGTTTTCTATCCAATAATAACAATAATATGCATATTGTACGAGCAAGAATTGAGTACGAGGCCGTTTGAAATGGGCACCCTTAATCAGAGCTACTCAATACTGCCCCTGCAGCCATAAAAAGTTAATAATGGAACACTAGTCACTTTAATAATGTTTACATACTGCTTTACTCATTTCATATGTAAATACTGTATTCTATTCTACTGTATTTGAGTCAATGCCACTCTGACATTGCTCGTCCTAATATTTATACATTTCTTAATTCCATTCTCTTACCTTTAGATGTGTGTGTATTGTTGTGAATTGTTAGATACTACTGCAATGTTGGCCTTATCAATATTGGTGTGACCTTTTCAAATCACAAAACTCGTGCAGCACAACATATGGTAATCGCCCTTTGGGCCACCATAATCAGAACGTTCTAAAACTGGTTGTTTACTACAGCACCATTTCCGTTGAATTCAACATTGTACACCATTTTGTCATACTGAACGCACCCCGAGTGTGTAAACTGTTTATCAAACTTTGTAGTGAGAGGAGCGAATGGGAGGAGCGAATGGGAGGAGCGAATGGGAGGAGCGAATGGGAGGAGCGAATGGGAGGAGCGAATGGGAGGAGCGAATGGGAATAGCTGTAGTGTTACCAGATCTATATATAGCAGCGTTTCCCAAACTCGGTCCTGGGGACCCCAAGGGGTGCACGTTTTGCTTTTTGTCCTAACACTACACAGCTGATTCAAATAATCAAAGTTTGATGATTAGTTGATTATTTGAATCAGCTGTGTAGTGCTAGGACAAAAAGCAAAACGTGCACCCCTTGGGGTCCCCAGGACCGAGTTTGAGACACCCTACAATAAAGACTTCCAGATTAGGAGCTCCAGCTTTTTACCCAGGTTGAGGTCTTCTCATCCCACATTCGAGGAGCCCAAATCGGGCAGCAGGCTATTGGCATCCCATCTTCCTCTTCTTCTTCTCTCTTTCTCTCAACAGACTGCACTGGGCTGTGGAGGAGGAGGCCTTGTTTACTGTTGGGTGCAGAAGAACTCAGTGCATTCATATGGATAGGAGACCGGCAATGTTTTATCTGGCACATTGAGCATGAGGCATCAGTAGCTGAAACAGCATGCAGACACACAACAAAAGGCCAACGCAGTGTTACACTGAATGAGGGCTACGCAATGGATTTTTACATGTGTGTGCTTGTGTGTATGGGAGAAAGAGAGAGAGAGAGAGAGCATTAGTGTATAAAGGTTGGTTTCCAAGCTGTTGTTTTCTGTGTTAGCGTTACCGAGTATGTGGACTTTGCGATGTCATTTACAAAATAGCCTCCAACACTCTACTCAGCAAACTGGATGCAGTCTATCACAATGCCATCCGTTTTGTCACCAAAGCCTCATATACTACCCACCACTGCGACCTGTATGCTCTCGTCGGCTGGCCCTCGCTACATATTCGTCGCCAAACCCACTGGCTCCAGGTCATCTATAAGTCTTTGCTACGTAAAGCTCCGCCTTATCTCAGCTCACTGGTCACGATAACAACACCCAACCGTAGCACGCGCTCCAGCAAGTATATCTCACTGGTCATCCCCAAAGCCAACACCTCTTTGGCCGCCTATCCTTCCAGTTCTCTGCTGCCAATGACTGGAATGAATTGCAAAAATCGCTCAAGTTGGAGACTTATATCTCCCTCACTAACTTTAAACATCAGCTATCTGAGCAGCTAACCGATCGTTGCAGCTGTACACAGCCCATCTGTAAATAGCCCATCCAATCTACCTACCTCATCCCCATATTGTTTTTATGAACTTTTTTGCTCTTTTGCACACCAATATTTCTACTTGCACATCATCATCTGCACATCTATCACTCCAGTGTTAACCTCTTTGGGCTCAAGGGGCAGTATTGAGTAGCCAGGTAAAAGGTGCCCATTTCAAAAAGGCCTCGTACTCAATTCTTGCTCGTACAATATGCATATTATTATTACTATTGGATAGAAAACACTCTCTAGTTTCTAAAACCATTTGAATTATATCTGTGGGTGAAACAGAACTCGACTTAGAGCAATTTTCCTATGTGTATGTAATAATGCAGAATTTTACTGGCTGTTCTGAGACCTGTGTATTAATTTGCCTGTCCTCTATTGGTTGAGATGCACTGCATACGCCTTCCCCTGGTTGTTAGCGAATAGGGAGACTTGAAATGGAGTTTCTACGCAGTTCAGAAAGTCTATAAATTGGTTGGAATCGAAGTGTCCACCCTTTTGGATCCTCGCGCTGACGCAGAGAGGGTCTTGGCATGTCTTTTTAGAAGCTCTGGTTTTAGCTCCTATATATATCCGGCTCTGTTTTTATTCGATATAGGCTTTAAAGACATCATAATCTTGTTATTTTAAACCGATTTATATCAGTTTATGTCAGTATATTGCGATTTTCGTGTATTTCATTTTGTGACGTTGTAGAAAATTGGGTATCTCTCTTTCGCATGCCATTGTTTACTGCTATGGAACAACATGGAAGAGGACGTTCTCCAACCCAGCAACGATTCTTTTGGACAAGGACACCCATCCCAAGATTCTGATGGAAGCTCAGCTAAAAGTAAGAACTATTTATGCTGATAATTCGTTGTTCTGTTGAAAAAAGTAAAATGCATAAGACGCCATTATTTGCAGTGTAGCCTTGCGTTATCGCACCCTGTATTGCACCCTGTATTGCGCAGTAAGGTTAATTTTAAAAATTTAATTCAGCGATTGCATTAAGAACTAATTTGTCTTTCAATTGCTGTCCACCCTGTATTTTTTAGTCAAGTTTATGATTATTTATTGATTAGACTAGGTGACTCTCCAAGATGGCGCCCGACATTTTCTAGGGCAGCTTGGCAACTTTTCTCATTGTATAAGCACGATTTGTGCCGCTAAATATGCACATTTTCGAACAAACTCTATATGCATTGTGTAATATGATGTTACAGGACTGTCATCTGAAGAATTCTGAGAAGGTTAGTGAAAATTAATATTTTTGGTGGTGAATACGTTATCGCTATGTTTGGCTGGAATCAATGCTGTTGTGTGGTTTGCTACTGTGCTAAGCTAATATAACGCTATATTGTGTTTTCGCTGTAAAACACTTAGAAAATCTGAAATATTGTCTGGATTCACACGATCTGTGTCTTTCAATTGCTGTACGCTGTGTATTTTTAAGAAATGTTTTATGATGAGTAATTAAGTAATACACGTTGCTCTCTGTAGTTATTCTAGTCGAGTTGTGATGGTGGCTGCAATGGTAAACTATGATTTATACCTGAAATATGCAAATTTTTCTAACAAAACCTATGCTATACAATAAATATGTTATCAGACTGTCATCTGATGAGGTTGGTTCTTGGTTAGTGGCTATTTATATCTTTATTTGGTCGAATTTGTGATAGCTACTGATGCAGTAAAAAACTGGTGGAGTAAAAAAAATGGTGTCTTTTGCTAACGTGGTTAGCTAATAGATTTACATATTTTGTCTTCCCTGTAAAACATTTTAAAAATCGGACATGTTGGCTGGATTCACAAGATGTGTACCTTTCATATGCTGTATTGGACTTGTTAATGTGTGAAAGTTAAATATTTAAAAAATATATATTTTGAATTTCGCGCCCTGCACTTTGAGCTGGCTGTTGTCATAAGTATACCGGTGTCGGGCTTGCACGCCAAACAGGTTAATTTGCTAAATTGTAATTACTTCGCTACTATGGCCTATTTATTGCCTTACCTCCTCACGCCATTTGCACACTGTATATACACTTTTTTCTATTGTGTTGTTGACTGTACGTTTGTTTATTCCATGTGTAACTCTGTGTTGTTGTTTGTGTCGCACTGCTTTGCTTTATCTTGGCCAGGTCGCAGTTGTAAATGAGAACTTGTTCTCAACTGGCCTACCTGGTTAAATAAAGGTGAAATATATATCTATATATTTTTTTAATGTGGACACCTGCTCGTCAAAAATCGAATTCCAAAATCATGGCCATTAACATGGAGTTGGTCCCCTCTTTGCTGCTATAACAGCCTCCACTCTTCTGGGAAGGCTTTCCACTAGATGTTGGAACATTGCTGCGGGGACTTGCTTCTTTTTAGCCACAAGAGCATTAGTGAGGTCGGGCACTGATGTTGGGCGATTAGGCCTGGCTTGCAGTCGGCGATTCAATTCATCCCAAGGTGTTCGATGGGGTTGAGGTCAGGGCTTTGTGCAGGCCAGTTCTTCCACACCGATCTCGACAAACCATTTCTGTATGGACCTCGCTTTGTGCACATGGGCATTGTCATGCTGAAACAGGAAAGGGCATTCCCTAAACTGTTGCCACAAGGTTGGAAGCTCAGAATTGTCTAAAATGTCATTGTATGTTGTAGCATTAACATTTCTTTTCACTGGAACTAAGGGGCCTAGCGCGAACCATGAAAAACAGCCCCAGACCATCATTCCTCCTCCACCAAACTTTACAGTTGGCACTATGCATTCGGGCAGGTAGCGTTCTCCTGGCATCCGCCAAACCCAGATTCGTCTGTCGGACTGCCAGATGGTGAAGCTTGATTCATCACTCCAGAGAACGTGTTTCCACTGCTCCAGAGTCCAATGGCGGCGAGCTTTACACCACTCCAGCTGACGCTTGGCATTGCACATGGTGATCTTAGGCTTGTGTGTGGCTTTTAAAAAAAATTACGGCGATAGATACAGCTTAGTCCATCGTGTTAAGTACATTCAGATACAGCTCAGTCCATCGTGTAAAGTACATCTAGATACAGCTCAGTCCATCATGTGTAAATTACATCTAGATACAGCTAGGTCCATCATGTGTAAAGTACATCTAGATACAGCTCAGTCCATCATGTGTAAATTACATCTAGATACAGCTAGGTCCATCATGTGTAAATTACATCTAGATACAGCTAGGTCCATCATGTGTAAAGTACATCTAGATACAGCTCAGTCCGTCATGTGTAAATTACATCTAGATACAGCTAGGTCCATCATGTGTAAAGTACATCTAGATACAGCTCAGTTTGTCATGTGTAAAGTACATCTCACCCCAACACTGTACACTGTGTGATGTTGCATTGTATTGTGGACAGCTGCCTCAACACCCAGGAGCCATTGTCTGGGAGGTAACACTTTTACCCAGAGTCCAATTGTCTGGGAGGGGACATTTTTTCCCAGGGACCAATTGTCTGGGAGGGGACACTTTTACCCAGGGCTAAATTGTCTGGGAGAGGACAGTTTTAACCAGGAGCCTATTGTCTGAGAGGGGACACTTTTACCCAGGGGCCAATTTTCTGGGAGGGGACACTTTTACTCTGACTTTTCAATGTTTATTTCCCTGTCATTCTCACTCTCTGTCTGTATCTCTGTTCTCTCTCTTTCTATCCTCTCTCTGTCTCTGTCTCAGGCAGGAGAAGGAGAGTGTGGAGTGCTGCCGGGGTGAGAACATGGATGCTCTGACCTTGGTGGCAAAGCAGTGTGATCAAAAGCTGAAACAGAGGCTCCAGCACGAGCGGAGCGGTGGGTGTCCGGTGGCGCCTCCACAGCCTGCCAAAAAACACCTTCACTTTTCTCCACACTGTGTGGTACAGCATCAGGAACACCTGTAACCTTTGGCTGGCCTAAGGGACCAGATGCTTGGCGCATCAGAGATTGACCATTACATATTAGTTATCGTTTAGAAAGGTAAAAGTGGTCTGCGTTCTGGGCCCACTGTCTGTAGATTTCAGAGTGTGGCTCTCACATCTGTTGCACCATCTGGATCCAGCGAGTTTATTTACCTGTGTTTTGAGAAACCTGAAGCATGCTGATTGCCAGAACAAAGCCTCGGGAAACAAAGGGCTTCTTTTTGGCGCAGCTCGGTGGCACACATGTTGTCTAAAGAGAGATGGTATCAGAAGCTCAGCAGGAAGCTCTCTGGGCCTATGGAATTAGTCCTTTAATACCACAGACCACTTCCTTCTCTAAATGTATAATGGCCACTCTCACTAGCTAATTTGTTTTCTCTCCCCCAACCGCCCCATCCATCCATCCTTCTCTCCCTCCCTCCCTCCCTCCCTCCTCCTTCCCTTTCTAAACAGGTTTTTAGTAGTTGTAGACAGAATAGCCTCTAGATTATGTTGTTTTTTCTCCCTTTCTCTCGCCAATTTATTTTTACTCCCAATTTGTTTGGCGTTGTATCTTGTTTGTCTCTATGGCCTATGCATTCCCAACCGCTTTCAAAGCCTGCTAGCTAATTAAGATTTTTGTGGGCACGTTTTTTTCAGGTCCCAGCCTGCACCCAACTTTTTTTGTTTCATTTCGCACCATGTCCCACCCCAAAAAAATATTTTCACACAACTTCCCATATATCTGTATGTGTCCATGCTGTGTGCTCTGTCTATTTAGGTGCAAATGGCTAAGACAGAGCTTTCTGGAGTCTTTTCCTCTGTACACTGGCAGACTACATACATAAGGCACCATGACAAAATCATTTTTTCTTGACCAGGTTAGCTGTGTGGAGTGAGTAATTGATCCCTACTTTATGTACAGTCACAGTTCATTTCCCCCCTCAGAGTTGAGCATCATCCCTTAAGACGCCCTCCCAGTTTAGTGATGATAAACTTGATCAGTGGAATCCAACCTCTTGTCTGAATAGCAGCTTCTTTCACCTCTGAATTAAAGGAATCTGACTAGCATGTCTCAGCAGCTAGAAAAACAACCGTTAATCAGCCAGACTGCACCAGATAAACGTGTCTGTTCTGAAGATTTTGCTGTGAATGCCAAGTGAGGTAAAACACTTTATAAGCTCTTGCATGAAGCACTCGAGATCTAAGCCTGAAAGAGTCATCTGCATATCCACTCGGCTGCTATTTCACAGAAAAGTAACAGAAACAGTTGAAAGGCTCTTTTTCAAAAGACTGGAGTCCTTCATGAGTTATATTGTGACAGAATGTTAGAGCAGGTGGAATAGTCAGCATTGTTGATGGTGATACCGCCACACAACATTTCAAAGACTGATCAAAGCTGAGCTTTGGATTGTTCCAAAAGAGTCACACGTCAATCTATGAGCACATAGCAACAAGGTTAAAAACCTAGCAAATGGAAAAGAGTTTCAAACAACTCTCTTTACAATACAGTCCTTTTTTTTAACAACTTCAATGCATAGTGAATCTAGACAAACATACAACACTTTTTTCATGAATTTAGGTACAAAGAAACATACAGTTTGTAATTCACCATAACTTTCCCGTATCTGTCAAGGATGTGAGATATATTTGATGAATGAATGTGCAGTATGTATCATGGCTGTGTTCACTGACTCCACTATCTCATGTTCCCTTGCAGTGGGTGAGCTGGAGGGTCTCCTCACCTCCCAGAATGCCTTGATAGGGGAACTGAAGAAGGAATGTTTCAGTCGGGGGGGGGGGGGGGGGAGGAAGCTGGAGACTGACAGAGGGCAGCAGGTAACACACATGGGACATTTCATATTATTTCATATTATTTAAGTCAGTCTGCGTCAGACTTTTTTAATGCGGTCATGATACTCGTCAGTTTAAAAAAAATATTCAAAGCATGTTTTTTCGCTTCCTGACGGAACCTGATGCTATTCATTGCATTGTCGGCTAAAGACCTTGACCTGTTTCTGTTGTGGTCTTTGACCATAATGTCAAATATGACATTACATGAGGGGATCCATACGGCACACATCCAGTAAGCCACACAAGCTCACTACCGAGCTCCAAACTGCTTCTGGAGGCAACGTCAGCACAAGAACTGTTTGTCGGGAGCTTTATGAAATGGGTTTCCGTGACTGAGTAGCCACACACAAGCCTAAGGTCACCATGTGCAATGCCAAGCGTCAGCTGGAGTGGTGTAAAGCTCGCCGCCATTGGACTCTGGAGCAATGGAAACGCGTTCTCTGGAGTGATGAATCACGCTTCACCATCTGCCAGTCCGATAGACGAATCTGGGTTTGGCAGATGCCAGGAGAACGCTACCTGCCCGAATGCATAGTGCCAACTGTAAAGTTTGGTGGAGGAGGAATGATGGTCTGGGGCTGTTTTTCATGGTTCGCGCTAGGCCCCTTAGTTCCAGTGAAAGGAAATGTTAATGCTACAGCATACAATGACATTTTAGACAATTCTGAGCTTCCAACCTTGTGGCAACAGTTTAGGGAATGCCCTTTCCTGTTTCAGCATGACAATGTCCCTGTGCACAAAGTGAGGTCCATACAGAAATGGTTTGTCGAGATCGGTGTGGAAGAACTGGCCTGCACAAAGCCCTGACCTCAACCCCATTGAACACCTTGGGATTAATTGAATCGCCGACTGCAAGCCAGGCCTAATCGCCCAACATCAGTGCCCGACCTCACTAATGCTCTTGTGGCTAAAAAGAAGCAAGTCCCCGCAGCAATGTTCCAACATCTAGTGGAAAGCCTTCCCAGAAGAGTGGAGGCTGTTATAGCAGCAAAGAGGGGACCAACTCCATATTAATGGCCATGATTTTGGAATTCGATTTTTGACGAGCAGGTGTCCACATTTAAAAAAAATATATTTCACCTTTATTTAACCAGGTAGGCCAGTTGAGAACAAGTTCTCATTTACAACTGCGACCTGGACAAGATAAAGCAAAACAGTGCGATACAAACAAAGACACAGAGTTACACATGGAATAAACAAAAGTACAGTCAATAATACAATAGAAAAATCAGAATACAGTGTGTACCAATTAAGTAAGGAGGTAAGGCAATAAATAGGCCAATAGTGGCGAAGTAATTACAATTTAGCAATTTACACTGGAGTGATATATGTGCAGATGAGAATGTGCAAGTAGAAATACTGGTGTCCAAAAGAGCAGAAAAACAAAAACAAATATTGGCATGAGGTAGTTGGATGGACTATTTACAGATGGGTTGTGTACAGCTGCAGCGATCGGTAAGCTGCTCTGACAGCTGACGCTTAAAGTAAGTGAGGGAGACATATAAGTCTCCAAATTCAGTGATTCTTGCAATTCGTTCCAGTCATTTGTAGCAGTGAACTGGAAAGAAAGGTGGCCAAAGGAGGTGTTGGTTTTGGGGATGACCAGTGAAATATACCTTCTGGAGCGCATGCTACGGGTGGGTATTGCTATGGTGACCAGTGAGCTGAGATAAGGCGGAGCTATACCTAGCAAAGACTTATTGATGACCTGGAGCCAGTGGGTTTGGCGACGAATATGTAGCGAGGACCAGCCAACGAGAGCATACAGGTCGCAGTGGTGGGTAGTATATGGGGCTTTGGTGACAAAACGGATGGCACTGTGATAGACTGCATCCAATTTGCTGAGTAGAGTGTTGGAGGCTAATTTTGTAAATGACTTTGCCGAAGTCAAGGATCGGTAAGATAGCCTGTTTTAGCAAAATAGGAAGCCGGTTTTAGATTTAACTTTGGATTGGAGATGCTTAATGTGAGTCTGGAAGGAGAGTTTACAGTCTAACCAGACACCTAGGTATTTCTAGTTGTCCACATATTCTAAGTCAGAACCGTCCAGAGTAGTGATGCTAGTCGGGCGGGCGGTTGTGGGCAGCGATCAGTTGAAGAGCATGCATTTCGTTTTACTAGCATTTAAGAGTAGTTGGAGGCCACGGAAGGAGTTGTGTATGGCGTTGAAGCTCGTTTGGAGGTTTGTTAACACAGTTTCCAAAGAAGGGCCAGATGTACAGTATACAGAATGGTGTCATCTGCGTAGAGGTGGATCAAAAGAATCACCAGCAGCAAGAGCGACATCATTGATGTATACAGAGAAAAGAGTCGGCCCGAGAATTGAACCCTGTGGCACCCCCATAGAGACGAAGTCCAGACAACAGGCCCTCCGATTTGACACACTGAACGTTATCTGAGAAGTAGTTAGTGAACCAGGCGAGGCAGTCATTAGAGAAACCAAGGCTGTTGAGTCTGCCGATAAGAATACGGTCATTGATAGATTCGAAAGCCCTGGCCTAGTCGATGAAGACGGCTGCACAGTACTGTCTTTTATCGATGGCGGTTATGATATCGTTTAGGACCTTGAGCGGGGCTGAGGTGCACCCGTGACCAGCTCGGAAACCAGATCGCATAGCGGAGAAGGTACGGTGGGATTCAAAATGGTCGGTGATCTGTTTGTTCACTTGGCTTTCGAAGACTTTAGAAAGGCAGGGCAGGATGGATATAGGTCTGTAACATTTGGGTCTAGAGTGTCTCCCCCTTTGAAGAGTGGGTGACCGCGTCCGCTTTTCAATCTTTAAGAATCTCAGACGATATGAAAAAGAGGTTGAACAGACTAGTAATAGGGGTTGCAACAATGGCGGCGGATAATTGTAGGAAGAGAGGGTCCAGATTGTCTAGCCCAGCTGATTCGTAGGGATCAGATTTTGCAGCTCTTTCAGACATCAGCTGTCTGGATTTGGATGAAGGAGAAGCAGGGGGAGGGGGGGCTTGGGCCAGTTGATGCGGGGGGTGCGGAGCTGTTGGCCGGGGTTGGGGTAGCCAGGTGGAAAGCATGGCCAGCTGTAGAGAAATGCTTATTGAAATTCTCAATTATCGTGGATTTATCAGTGGTGACAGTGTTTCCTTGTCTCAGTGCAGTGGTCAGCTGGGAGGAGGTACTCTTATTTTCCATGGACTTTACAGTGTCCCAAAACTTAGTTAGTGCTTAGGATGCAAATTTCTGTTTGATATAAAAAAAGTTAGCCGTTGCTTTCCTAACTGACTGTGTGTATTGGTTCCTGACTTCCCTGAAAAGTTGCATATCGCGGGGACTATTCATTGCTAGTGCAGTACGGCACAGGGTGTTTTTGAGCTGGTCAAGGGCAGTCAAGTCTGGAGTGAACCAAGGGCTATATCTGTTCTTAGTTCTACATTTTTTGAATGGGGCATACTTATTTAAGATGGTGAGGAAAGCAATTTTAAAGAACAACCAGGCATCCTCTACTGACGGGATGAGGTCAATATCCTTCCAGGATACCCGGGCCAGGTTGATTAGAAAGGCCTGCTTGCAGAAGTGTTTAAGGAAGCGTTTGACAGTGATGAGGGGTGGTCGTTTGACCGCGGATCCATAACAGACGCAGGCAATGAGGTAGTGATCGCTGAGATCCTGGTTGAAAACAGCAGAGGTGTATTTAAATCTAGTCTTACAAGGTCCTTGATGCTGTTGATCAAATTAGAAGACCCAAAGAACACAAAGCGAAATCCACACAATGCAGTAATGAAAATCAAGATCAAACTATTGCACCACTAATGTTGCATATAGAATGCAATGTCATGTTGTTCTTTACCCACATCGCAAATTATATTTTGTATCAAGACTTTTATCTTCAAATTTCGAACAAAATAAACTAAAACAAATACCCCAATCAACCAATATATAGCAAATCCAACTTGAACAAAGCAACATTAATATGAAAACGAACGACAATGGCAAAAAAATATATATAATCACAAAAGTAAAAAAAATAAGTAATTAAGGGAGAGAATGAAAGAAAGCTAACAAACTTGTCTCCCACACTGGGTTTTGGAACAGGGTTCCAAAGTTGCCGTCTCTCCAGGCCTGCTGTCGTCTGGAGTGTGAAGGCGGTGGGGGGGGGGCTGGGTGTTGGGTTGTGGTGCTTCTGCCTGGGAGACCAGGAGAGACAGAGCGGCCACCCGCCCGGCCCCCTGCAGTGCTTGAACAGCGGCCTAAAACACCATCCATCCCCACACCAGTGCCCAGCATGGGCTTGCAGAGCCGTCACAGTCAGCCATTTGTTACTGTTGGTTTCCAGGGGGCCCCAGCCTCGCACCGGTGGTGTTTATCCACCAATTAGCATGAGACAGCCGTCCAGAAACGTTCCGAGAGGACTGGAGAAGGATGACGACGAAAGAGAGTTTTTTTGGGGGAGGGTGAGTTGGACATTTTGTTCCAGAAGGCCAAGATGAGCCGTGGATGAGAAGTTAAATTTGTTCTTTCTGATGCTCTAATGAAGACTGCCTTGAACCATATTTCCATTTGTATTGTAAATGATGATGTACCGTAAGTTTTAATATTAGAGATGTTCCTATTGCCAAGTTCCATTTTACCAGAGTGACATGTAATGCTTAACTAAGTAACTTACAATATTTGAGTGGATGATATAATTTAAATGCACTTTAGCACTTATTAAAGGAAAAGTCCACCCAAAAACAATATTTTGGTATTTGTTTCATTAGTCCATTGTTGGCATAGTGTAACGGCGTTCCTCCTCCTCTTCATCCGAAGAGGAGGAGCAGGGATTGAACCAAACTGCAGCGTTGTATTTAGACATAATGAATTTATTTAAGTGTAGACGAAAAACACGAACTTCACTTGAATACTTACAAAATAACAAAACGAATGTAGACAAACCTGAACATACGAACTTACATAAAACACGAAGAACGCACAACAGGAAAAATGACTACATAAAACGATGAACGAACGAAACAGTCCCGTATGGTGCAACAAACACTGACACAGGAAACAACCACCCACAAACAAACAATGTGACACCACCTACCTTAATATGATTCTCAATCAGAGGAGATGAAAACCACCTGCCTCTAATTGAGAACCATATTAGGTACCCATTAACCAACATAGAAACAGAAAACATAGACTGCCCACCCAAACTCACGTCCTGACCAACTAACACATACAAAAACTAACAGAAAACAGGTCAGGAACGTGACATAACCCCCCCCCCTTAAGGTGCGAACTCCGGGCGCACCAGCACAAAGTCTAGGGGAGGGTCAGGGTGGGCATCTGACCACGGTGGTGGCTCAGGCTCTGGGCGAGGTCCCCACCCCACCATAGTCAATCCCAGCTTACTTCTCCCCCTCAGAATGACCACCCTCCTATTCCACCCACCTAATATAAGAGGCAACACAAAAATAAGGGACAGCTCCGGGACAAGGTAGCTCAGGACAGAGAGGTAGGTCAGGATAGAGAGGTAGCTCAAGATAGAGAGGTAGCTCAGGATAGAGAGGTAGCTCAGGATAGAGGGGCAACTCCGGACAGAGAGACAGCTCTGGACTGAGGGGCAGTTCTGGATACATGGCAGCTCTGGACGCTCATGACTAGCTGACGGCTCTGGACGCTCATGGCTGGCTGACGGCTCTGGACGCTCATGGCTGGCTGACGGCTCTGGACGCTCATGGCTGGCTGACGGCTCTGGACGCTCATGGCGGGCTGACGGCTCTGGACGCTCATGGCGGGCTGACGGCTCTGGACGCTCATGGCTCGCTGACGGCTCTGGACGCTCATGGCTCGCTGACGGCTCTGGCTGCTCATGGCTGGCTGACGGCTCTGGCAGATCCTGTCTGGTTGGCGGCTCTGGCAGATCCTGTCTGGTTGGCGGCTCTGGCAGATCCTGTCTGGTTGGCGGCTCTGGCAGATCCTGTCTGGTTGGCGGCTCTGGCAGATCCTGTCTGGTTGGCGGCTCTGGCAGATCCTGTCTGGTTGGCGGCTCTGGCAGATCCTGTCTGGTTGGCGGCTCTGGCAGATCCTGACTGACGAATGGCTCTAGCGGCTCCTGACTGACTAACGGCTCTGACGGCTCGGGACAGACGGGCGGCTCTAATGGCTCGGGACAGACGGATGGCTCAGACGGCACTGGGCAGACGGATGGCTCAGACGGCACTGGGCAGACGGATGGCTCAGACGGCACTGGGTAGACGGATGGCTCAGACGGCACTGGGCAGACGGATGGCTCAGACGGCACTGGGCAGACGGATGGCTCAGACGGCACTGGGGAGACGGATGGCTCAGATGGCGCTGGTGAGACGGATGGCTCTGGCCGGATGAGACGCACTGTAGACCTGGTGCGTGGTGCCGGAACTGGAGGCACCGGGCTAAGGACACGCACCTTCATGCTAGTGCGGGGAGCAGGGACAGGGCACACTGGACTCTCAAAGCGTACTATTTGCCTGGTGCGTGGTACCGGCACTGGTGGCACCGGGCTGAGGGCACGCACATCAGGACGAGTACGGGGAGAAGGAACAGTGTGTACAGGGCTCTGGAGACGCACAGGTGGCTTAGTGCGTGGTGCCGGAACTGGAGGCACTGGGCTGGAGACACGCACCATAGGAAGAGTGCGTGGAGGAGGAACAGGGCTCTGAAAACGCACTGGAAGCCTGGTGCGTGGTGTAGGCACTGGTGGTACTGGGCTGGGGCGGGGAGGTAGCGCCGGAAATACCGGACCGTGCAAGCGTACTGGCTCCCTTGAGCATTGAGCCTGCCCAACCTTACCTGGTTGAATGCTCCCCGTCCCCCGACCAGTGCGGGGAGGTGGAATAACCCGCACCGGGCTATGTAGGCGAACCGGGGACACCATGCGTAAGGCTGGTGCCATGTATGCCGGCCCGAGGAGACGCACTGGAGACCAGACGCGTTGAGCCGGCATCATGGCACCTGGCTCAATGCCCAATCTAGCCCTACCAGTGCGGGGAGGTGGAATAACCCGCACCGGGCTATGCACACGTACAGGAGACACCGTGCGCTCTACTGCGTAACACGGCGTCTGCCCGTACTCCCGCTCTCCACGGTTAGCCTGGGAAGTGGGCGCAGGTCTCCTACCTGCCCTTGGCCCACTACCTCTTAGCCCCCCCCCCCAAGAAATTTTTGGGGTTTCTTCACGGGCTTCCGTGCTAGCCGCGTACCTTCATAAATCCGGTCTCTCTCTCCCGTTGCCTCCGCTCTCCTAATCGCCTCCAGCTGTTCCCATGGAAGGCGATCTCTTCCAGCTCGGATCTCCTCCCATGTGTAGCAACCTTTTCCATTTAACACGTCCTCCCATGTCCACTGCTCGAACTCACGCTGCTTGGTTCTGGATCGGTGGGTGGTTCTGTAACGGCGTTCCTCCTCCTCTTCATCCGAAGAGGAGGAGCAGGGATTGAACCAAACTGCAGCGTTGTATTTAGACATAATGAATTTATTTAAGTGTAGACGAAAAAACACGAACTTCACTTGAATACTTACAAAATAACAAAACGAATGTAGACAAACCTGAACATACGAACTTACATAAAACACGAAGAACGCACAACAGGAAAAATGACTACATAAAACGATGAACGAACGAAACAGTCCCGTATGGTGCAACAAACACTGACACAGGAAACAACCACCCACAAACAAACAATGTGACACCACCTACCTTAATATGATTCTCAATCAGAGGAAATGAAAACCACCTGCCTCTAATTGAGAACCATATTAGGTACCCATTAACCAACATAGAAACAGAAAACATAGACTGCCCACCCAAACTCACGTCCTGACCAACTAACACATACAAAAACTAACAGAAAACAGGTCAGGAACGTGACACATAGTCCCAAAATGTTTTGCATGTCAGCAATCAAGTTTTCAAGATATATAAATTTAAGAATATGTAAATTCAGCCGGTATGGTGCAAAATGCATCATATGATGTGAAATGCATCATACTGGCTCAATTTCTTAATTATTAAAGTTATATACAGTTACTGGTGACCCGTCATTCAGGGCACCTGTTTTGAGACACACATTTTTAGCTGAAAACAATTTTTTTGGGGTGGTCCTTACCTGTTTTGCATGTTATTTCGGCATTAATAAGTGTCACATATCAGTTTGTAAACAATGTAAAAAAAAAAAATCATTGTGTTAATAAAGCCGCATATAAACATGCTCTCTTTTTTGCTTTCTTGTGTAAGCAGCTCCAAAATGCAGTTGTTTCAGCCTAGCTCAGTGCTTTCTGTGGCAGCCAGCGGAAAATATGGAGTGTAGGTGTTGGTTATGTTCTCTAGTTGCACCATGATTAGCTCAGTGTTCTGTTACTCGTGGGGACAGTACGTCACTGCCAAGTCTAAGGGTAGACCTCGAAAATTCTAGCCCCTTGGGTGCTACCATAGAATTACATTAGAAGTGCCAAGAAGGCTCAACGTCATTGGCCACAAATAAAATGACGTCAAATCACGTTATAGCTACAGTAGCTTTGATTGGACTGTCAACATCATACTTTCAAAATCTTAGCTAGCAGTCATCATCATGAATCAAGTCGACAATCTACTAGCAAATTATTTTTAATCCTTGTCATATGAAGAGAAATAATGAAGAGAAAATATAGATAAAACGTGTTCATTGGCCATTGTACATAAACAATACACAACAAGTTGGAAATCGCAAATTCAACAATGAGTGGTTTGGATGGAATCAGTGACAGTGGCTAATTGCAAGCACTGCAAAGCCTGCTATTCAGTGGAGTGGCAGTGAGGTCTCTTTGATGAGGTCTCTTTTTAAACATTCAATTCTGACCATGCTGTCAATGAAGCTTTGTGCCGCGCTCTAAACAACTGTTAACTCGGAACTGTGGAAACTTGGCTTCAGTTAGTTCAAGACAACTGGGAATTCTGTAAAAAACTAGCTCTGACTGGGAAATACAGTGGCTTGCGAAAGTATTCACCCCCCTTGGCATTTTTCCTATTTTGTTGCCTTACAACCTGGAATTAAAATTGATTTTTTGGGGGTTTGTATCATTTGATTTACACAACATGCCTACCACTTAAAATATGCAATATATTTTTTATTGTGAAACAAACAAACTTGAGTGTGCATAACTATTCACCCCCCCCAAAGTCAATACTTTGTAGAGCTACCTTTTGCAGCAATTACAGCTGCAAGTCTCTTGGGGTATGTCTCTATAAGCTTGGCACATCTAGCCACTGGGATTTTTGCCCATTCTTCTAGGCAAAACTGCTCCAGCTCCTTCAAGTTGGATGGGTTCCGCTGGTGTACAGAAATCTTTAAGTCAAACCACAGATTCTCAATTGGATTGAGGTCTGGGCTTTGACTAGGCCATTCCAAGACATTTAAATGTTTCCCCTTAAAATCACTCGAGTGGTGCTTTAGTAGTATGCTTAGGGTCATTGTTCTGCTGTAAGGTGAACCTCCGTCCTAGTCTCAAATCTCAGAAAGACTGAAACAGGTTTCCCTCAAGAATTTCCGTCTTTAGCGCCAACCATCATTACTTCAATTCTGACCAGTTTCCCAGTCCCTGCCAATGAAAAACATGATGGTGTTCTCGGGGTGATGAGAGGTGTTGGGTTTGCGCCAGACATAGCGTTTTCCTTGATGACCAAAAAGCTACATTTTAGTCTCATCTAACCAGAGTACCTTCTTCCATATGTTTGGGGAGTCTCCCACATGCCTTTTGGCGAACACAAAACGTGTTTGCCTTTTTTTAAAGCAAAGGCTTTTTCTTGGCCACTATTCCGTAAAGCCCAGCTCTGTGGAGTGTATGGGTTAAAGTGGTCCTATGGACAGATACTCCAATCTCAGCTGTGGAGCTTTGCAGCTCCTTCAGGGTTATCTTTGGTCTCTTTGTTGCCTCTCTGATTAATGCCCTCCTTGACTGGTCCATGAGTTTTAGTGGGCCACCCTCTCTTGGCAGGTTTGTTGTGGTGCCATATTCTTTCAATTAAAAAAAATGGATTGAACGATGCTCCGTGTGTTCAATTTTTTTTTAAATTTTTATAACTCAACCCTGATCTGTACTTCTCCACAACTTTCAGGGAGAGCTCCTTGGTCTTCAGGGTGCCGCTGCTTGGTGGTGCCC
The DNA here is from genome assembly GCF_016432855.1 of Salvelinus namaycush. Lineage (NCBI taxonomy): Eukaryota > Metazoa > Chordata > Actinopteri > Salmoniformes > Salmonidae > Salvelinus > Salvelinus namaycush. The sequence continues at coordinate 73,413,502 of NC_052310.1, forward strand.
ATTGCTTAGTGGTGTTGCAGACTCTGGGGCCTTTCAGAACAGGTGTATATATACTGAGATCATGTGACAGATCATGTGAAACTTATATTGCACACAGGTGGACTTTATTTAACTAATTATGTGACTTCTGAAGGTAATTGGTTGCACCAGATCTTATTTAGGGGCTTCATAGCAAAGCGGGTGAATACATATGCACACACCACTTTTCAGTTTAAAAAAAAAATATATATAGGAAATACGCCAAGGGGGATGAATACTTTCGCAAGGCACTGTATGTTTTTGAACGGACATCCAACTCGGAATTGTAAGTCAGGAACTCGGCCCTCTTTCTAGAGCTACAGTACAACCTTAAGATCAATGACGTCATCATGATTCGACCTTCATTTTTTCAGAGTTCCCAGTTGTCTTGAAAGCACCAGAAATCCAGATAATGCAAGACTTTGATGGAAAAAATTCCCTCGAAGGACAGCCGTGCCACCTTCCTGTTCAAGTGAGCACAGCAAAACAAGTTGAGTCCAAAGATGTCTTGTATGCTGCTACATAAATTATGTAATATGCCAGGGAGATATACTGTAGCTAAGAAAGTAATACTAAGTGTATGTTGTGTAGTAAGCTGTTAGTAGCTGTGCCTCACCCTAATACTTTGGTCTATTACAGGTGCACCTGTAGCATATAACCTGTTTTTAGAGAAATGTAATCATCAAATTTTGTATTAGCTGTCATTGTCTGCTTATATGCCCCCTTTATTTATCCTATGGTTCTGACTTGGTGTACAGGGAGAACACTGTAAGAACGGCCTATGTTCTGAATTCCATTGCTGTACATTTCAAAAGTGCTAAACAAATAGTTATATTGACTACGTCCATCCTAGCTCGCTCATTAATGTCTTCATTGAAATTACGGATTGCATCTTATCCTCTTGTCGTCCCCTTATGCCATAGTTTGTACATCTCAATTGTCATTAGAAACCACATTTGTTTAACATATCAGCTATGTTTTTTTAAGGGCAGTAAATGAGGCTGAATGAACTGTTTCGCTGGCAGACAAGGCTCCGCTGATAGCCAGGTGTAGCAGTAAGATGTTGGGACTGCTGTTGGGACAGCTTTATGTAGGCCCTAACAGTTTGTGGGCACCGTTTGTCACCATTATAGTGCAGTTAATGTATTGTTTAGTGTTGTGTGGTGTAGTGGCTTTGCTGGCATGCATCCCACATTTTTTTTTTTGCCCCACCAAGATATAACATGCTAAAATCGCCATTGTATACAGTTATATATTACAGGTATATATTATTCTATTTTGAAAGTTATATACAATGCCTTCATACCCCTAGACTTTTTCCACATTTTGTTGTGTTACAGCCTTAATTTAAACTTCTAAATTAAATTTAGATTTTGTGTGACTGACCTACACACAACACCCCATAATGCCCAAGTGGAATTATGTTTTGGGACATTTTTACAAATTAATTAAAATTAAAAGCTGAAATATCTTGAGTCAATAAGTATTCAAAAATGTTGTTATAGCAAGCCTAAATATGTTAAGGAGTAAAAATGTGCTTAACAAGTCACATAGTAAGTTGCATGGACTTACTCTGTGTGCATTAATAGTGTTTAACATGATGTTTGAATGACTACCTCGTCTCTGTACCCCACACATACAATTATATGTAAGGTCCCTCAGTCGAGCAGTGCATTTCAAGCACAGATTCAACCACAAAGACCAGGGAGGTGTTCCAAAGCCTCGTAAAGAAGGGCACCTATTAGTAGATGGGTACAAATAAAAAAAACAGACATTGAATAAGTCTTTGAGCATGTTGAAGTTATTAATTACACTTTGGATGGTGTATCAATACACCCAGTCACTACCAAGAAGAATAGAGCTAAGCACAGGCAAAATCCTAAAGGAAAACCTGGTTCAGTCTGCTTTACAACAGACACTGGGAGACCAATTAATCTTTCAACAGGACAATAACCTAAAACACAAGTCCAAATATACAGTACATTGGAGTTGCTTACCAAGACAATATTGCATTTACCTGAGTGGCCTAGTTACAATTTTGACTTCAATCGACTTGGAAATCTTGGACAAGCCCTGAAAATAACTGTCTAGCAATGATCACCAACCAACTTGACAGAGCTTGAAGAATAAAAAAAAAAAAAAAAGTGCAAATATTGTACAATCCAGGTATGTAAAGCTCTTGAAGACTTACCCAGAAAGACTCACAGCTGTAATCTCTGCAAAAGGTGATTGTAACATGTATTGACTAAGGGTTGGGAATACTTATGTAAATGATATATTTATGTATTTCATTTTCAATAAATGTGCAAACAATTTGAAAACATGTCGTTATTGGGTATTGTGTGTAGATGGGTGAAAAACAAATCAAATATACATGTTGAATTCAGGCTGTAACACAACAAAATGTGGAATAAGTTGAGGGGTATGAATACATTCTGTGAAGGCACTGTATATTGAAAACGTGATTGCTGACATACAAAACATTATGTTAACAATGGACTAATGAAACAAATACCCAAATATAGTTTTTGGGTGGAGTTTTCCTTTAACATGTAGATGTATCTCTCACTCCAGGCCAGGATTACTTTCTGTTTGCTCACTGGCTGTAATGATGTGACTGAGCGAGGCCTAATGGTCAGTGAGTCAGTCAGGAGGTAGGGCTGGGTTGGCCAGCCTGATAGGGGGAGCTATACTTCCCCGTTCCAGCACCAGGCTCTGTGGCTAGGTCCTGGGTGCTAGAGCACTAAGTGAGGGCCCATGGCTGCCTAAGTGGGTACTAGTCAAGCTGTTGCACATTTGATTTGGAATACCACAGCCCATTCGAGAGCACAGTTTGCAGCACCCCGCGGTGTTCCGTGATCCACAGCCAGGAATGACCAAATGTTCCGGTTCCTAAAATGATTGGAGTCAGCCGCTTGGCATCAGAAGAGCTCAGCAACACCAGCTACTGTTTAGTGTCATAATGCATCAACGTCTCTCTCACAAGACCCAACTTTGCAAACATGTTGGTCAACTATATAAGATAACAACTTCTTACAGCGAGAAATGTCAACTGAAAAAACAGGACATGTCCAGTATGTGGAACAAGGATTTGATGACATCAGAACTGTTCTGACTTAGGATCAGATATACACTGAGTATATAAAACATTAAGAACACCTGCTCTCTCCATGACATAGACTGACCAGGTGAAAGCTATGATCCCTTATTGATGTCACTTGTTATATCCACTTCAGTCAGTGTAGATGAAGGGGAGGAGACAGGTTAAAGAAGGATTTATAAGCCTTGAGACAATTGAGACATGGATTGTGTATGTGTGCCATTCAGAGGGTGAATGGGCAAGACAAAATATATAAGTGCCTTTAAACAGGGTATGGTAGTAGTTGCCAGGCGCACTGGTTTGTGTCAAGAACTGAAATGCTGCTGTTTTTTTATGCTCAATAGTTTCCCGTGTGTATTAAGAATGGTCCACCACCCATAGGGCATCCAGACAATTTGACACAACGTGGGAAGCAGTGAAGTCAGCATGGGCCAGCATCCCTGTGGAACACTTTCGACACCTTGTAGAGTCCACGCCCCGACAACTTGAGGCAGTTCTGAGGGTAAAAGGAGGGCTGCAATTCAATATTAGAAAGCTGTTCCTAATGTTTTGTATACTCAGTGTATATATTATATAGACCTATATGTTTGAATGACGAATAGAATCCGTGTTGAAAAGGCACATTAGGCCTGATGTTCCTATCATCCCAAAATAGAGCAAATGAACAATGTGGGATAATAGTAGCTATTTAGCAGTGCTCAGTGCACAACAGACGGCATGTTCCCAAACCAATTCAATCACAAACTCACTCACTCATTCAATGACTTACCTAACTCTAAAAACTCTAAATACTTATCACAACAACATACTCTATTGTAATTACATTGTATCTAGCAAATGTATATGTTCATTTATTTAATTGTACTAGTTGCAATTCACTACTCTCATTCATGCATGTATATTTATGTCAAATGAGCGCTACAAAGAAATGCTGATGCTAAGAATAACAGTAGAAAGATGAATGCTGATTTGGTGTGGCACTGCCAACTGAGGAATATACAGTATGTGGCATGCAAGGGATGTGGTCTAATGACACTGTTTACTCAGCTCAGGGAAGACTAAAGTATCAAAACACTGGCTATATAGTAAACCTTGTATGTTTTAACACATTTATTCAGGTGCTGGTGTGTCAATTGCACTCCATTCACCCATATCCTTCAATCTAACACATCTCCCCTCACTCTCTGAGAGAAATTTCAAAAGCAACCGTCTGTAGCCTGGCGTTTGCTCTGTGCATTATCTCGCTCTCATCTCTGCTCCTCTCTGCTGGGGGCTGTCATCTCTGCTCCTCTATGCTGGGGGCTCTCATCTTCGCTCCTCTTTGCTGGGGGCTGTCATCTCTGCTCCTCTCTGTCCTGGGGGCTCTCATCTTCGCTTCTCTCTGCTGGGGGCTGACATATCTGCTCCTCTCTGTCCTGGGGGCTCTCATCTTCGCTCCTCTCTGCTGGGGTCTGTCATCTCTGCTCCTTTCTGTCCTGGGGGCTCTCATCTCCGCTCCTATCCCTTTTTCTCTATTTTTTCCCCCCTCACTCCCTTTTTTCTTTAAAACTGTCTCTGGCTCCCTCCATCTGGTCCCTCTTCCTTCAGCAGCTCTGCACCTGTTCACACCTCCTCTCCTGTTGGACCGCATTGAACATGTCCTCCGCTGCCAGGGCTCTTTTTGCACCGGCAACCTCTCTGTCATTCAATCCATCTGTCAGAAGTGAACTTTGTTTACCGTCAGTTTCTGCTTTTCTTCAAAGCCCCCTCAAGGTCACGGGCAGAGGGAAATGTAGTCGCCACCAATTTAACAAACACTCCCCTGATTCAGGACAGCTACACACACCCCCATACCCACAACCCACGGATGGAGTGTACATTATTTTACCCAAAAATATTTTACTCCTCTGCAAACTTAAAAAAAGTTTTTTTCCCCGCTGTTGTAAAGTAAAAAAAATCTGAACAGCTTAAAGGGAGAACGAATATCACTGTCTTCTAAGCAGAGAGATAATTTCGGTATGGACATCTGTGGTCGCATAGAAACACATATGTCATAGTGCATGCATAAGTCTGTTTTTTTTCTTCTATTTTGATATCTTTAATTTACATTAATTAATTAACTAATCTAATGAAAATGCATTTAACCGTATACCCTTCATCATATGTTATTTATTTTCGTTAGGGTTAGATTAGAAAATATACTGAACAAAAATATAAATACAACATGCAACAATTTCAAAGATTTTACTGAGTTACAGTACATTAAAAAAATCTGTCAATTGAAATCAATTAATTATACCCTTATCTATGGATTTCACATGACTTGGGATACAGATATGCATTACAGATACCTTTAAAAAAAAGGTAGAGGCGTGGATCAGAAAACCAGTCAGTATCTGGTGTGACCCCCATTTGCCTCTTGCAGCATGACACATCACCTTCACATCGAGTTGATTAAGCTGTTGATTGTGGCCTGTGGAATGTTGTCCCACTCCTCTTCAATGGCTGTGCGAAGTTCCTGGATATTGGCGGGAACTGGAATACCCTGTCGTACACGTTGATCCAGAGCATCCCAAACATGCTCAATGGGTGACATGTCTGGTGAGTATGCAGGCCATGGAACTGGGACATTGTTAGCTTCCAAGAATTGTGTACAGTACCTTGCAACATGGGGCCGTGCATTATCATGCTGAAACATGAGTGATGGAGGCAGACGAATGGCACGACAATGGGCCTCAGGATCTTTTCACGGTATCTATGTGCATTAAAATTGCCATTGATAAAACGCAATTGTGTTCGTTGTCCGTAGCTTGTCCATACCATAACCAGCAGCATACCACCCTGCATACCGCTGCTGGCTTGCTTCTGAAGCTAAGCAGGGTTGGTCCTGGTCAGTCCCTGGATGGGAGACCAGATGCTGCTGGAAGTGTTGTTGGAGGGCAAGTAGGAGGCATTTTATCCTCTGGTCTAAAAAAAATGTATATCCCAATGCCCTGTGTAGGGTGCGGCCATTCGGATGGGACGTTGAACGGGTGTCCTGACTCTCTAAGGTCATTAAAGATCCCATGGCACTTGTCGTAAGAGTAGGGGTGTTAACCCTGGTGTCCTGGCTAAAAGTAATGCCATGTGGGTTATGTAAAACCACAAGTAATGCCATGTAGGTTATGTAAAACCACAAGTAATGCCATGTAGGTTATGTAAAACCACAAGTAATGCCATGTAGGTTATGTAAAACCACAAGTAATGCCATGTAGGTTATGTAAAACCACAAGTAATGCCATGTGGGTTATGTAAAACCACAAGTAATGCCATGTAGGTTATGTAAAACCACAAGTAATGCCATGTAGGTTATGTAAAACCACAAGTAATGCTGTGTAGGTTTTTGTATAGATGGAGTACAATAGTTGTGGTTTTACATAACCATAGTGCATTAGTTGTGGTTTTACATAACAATAGGTCATTAGTTGTGGTTTTACATAACCCATAGGTCATTACTCGTGGTTTTACATAACCTATTTGGAATTAGTTATGGTTTTACATAACCCACATGGCATTGGCTGTGGTGTTACATAACCCACAGGGCATTACATAACCTACATGGCATTACTTGTGGTTTTACATAACCTACATGGCATTACTAGGGGTTTTACATAACCTACATGGCATTACTTGTGGTTTTACATAACCTACATGGCATTACTAGGGGTTTTACATAACCTACATGGCATTACTTGTGGTTTTACATAACCTACATGGCATTACTTGTGGTTTTACATAACCTACATGGCATTACTTGTGGTTTTACATAACCTACATGGCATTACTTGTGGTTTTACATAACCTACATGGCATTACTTGTGGTTTTACATAACCTACATGGCATTACTTGTGGTTTTACATAACCTACATGGCATTACTAGTGGTTTTACATAACCTACATGGCATTACTTGTGGTTTTACATAACCTACATGGAATTACTTGTGGTTTTTACATAACCTACATGGCATTACTTGTGGTTTTACATAACCTACATGGCATTACTTGTGGTTTTACATAACCTACATGGAATTACTTGTGGTTTTACATAACCTACATGGCATTACTAGTGGTTTTACATAACCTACATGGCATTACTAGTGGTTTTACATAACCTACATGGCATTACTAGTGGTTTTACATAACCTACATGGCATTACTTGTGGTTTTACATAACCTACATGGAATTACTTGTGGTTTTTACATAACCTACATGGCATTACTTGTGGTTTTACATAACCTACAAGGCATTA